>NW_027280166.1:0-72500 GCF_046629955.1 Centroberyx affinis
CCAACAAACTGCACACTGTATTTGTCTTCACCGTCCTATTTATCGTCTCTGGACTGTCATTTTTAGGTCGCAACATTTGCAAGGCTATGTTTAAACCCTGTGTGATCCATATTGTGCGATTTAGCGATCCAGACGAATCCTTATTTACAAAAAGCAGATTCATCAGCTGCTCTCTGATGATTTCAGAGAGATAAAATACACTTAAACGCACTTAAACTAACATCCAATAACCATTCAGTGCCTCACACAGCCCAATTCACCAGAGTTTGGAAAACATTTGTAACATTTTCCATCTAGCTCTCGAATCCCTCTTGCTCTTTAGCCCTGTGTTTTCTCCAGTCAAAGCTAGAAAACAACCTAAAATCTGAATCTACTAAATCTAGAAAAGAGAAAAAAAGAATCTGTTTTTTTGCCAAGCTTTTTAAAATAGGGGTGCTGATGTACAATTAAGGGGTCAAGCATCCTCAACCAGATCAAACATTCTGAAAAAAAAGACTGTTTCCTTGATCCGGACCTTTACTTGGCTTGATAAATACCAACCAATGTTTAAAACGTAGATGCCTTCACTCACCGGTTTGTCAGTCTTCATCCTCCTCTTCCTCTCCCCTTCATCACAAAGTCTTCACTGAAAACTAAGAAGAGCAGAGAAAGAGAGAGGAAAGACAGAGAGAGAGAGAGAGAGAGGGAGGGAGGGAGGGAGAGGAAAAAGAAGAGAAGAGGAATGTTTTAATCACCCCGAAGGAAGCCAGCTATCTTCCCACACACATTGCTGAATGTCCTACTCAGACACACACACACATACACACACACACACACACGCACACACTCACACACACACATACACAAATACCTCCAGAGGTCAAGATGAATCAGAGATGAGAGAAAGAGAGTGAGAGAATGAGAGACAGAAAGAAAATCAGATGCCAGAAGAGAAGAGAGGGATGAACAGAATGTAGAGGGAGAGAAAAGAGAGCAGATGATGAGAGAAGGGCGAGAGAGCAAAGAGAGAGTGGAAGGAGAGAGAGAGAGAGGGAGAAATGCATCAGCGCTATGGCTTGGCTGAGTCATCTAACCACCACTTCCTCCAACACAGCTCTCTACTAATGACTGGCCAACTTCAGGCATGCATGCGCACACACACACACACACACACACACACACATACACACACACACACACACACACACTGTCTCCATGTGTGTGTAATCAGGTATAATGAGCAGCCTGAGGACATTTCCTGGTTCCTCTGTTACACAGCAGGACTTAAAGCTCTGAGCGTGTGTGTGTGTGTGTGTGTAGAGTAACCTTGAGTGGGAAGAGATATGCATGTGTGGAGCAACCGTGCTAGTTAGACAGACTAGCAGAGGATTTTCTAACAGCGTGAGATGTTTTATGATTGTGTGTGTGTGTGTGTCAGACATGATGTCACATTATCTCAGCTTCTGTGAAGCTTCTGTCTCCATCCTGTCTCGAGGATGGGTTGCGTACGCACATGTGTGATTGATTTTTTTTTCAGTATTTACTCTCTTGTGTGGTCCAGATGACAAACAAGAATAAAAATCCTTGAGAGTGGGCACCTGTGAGGAGTGAGTTTCTTTGTGGATGTGTGTTTGTGACGAGAGAGTGGGAGAGAGTGTGTTGATCTTTATGTGTGTGATTATGTTGAACTTAAACTGTATGACTGTGTTTCTGTGCAGTGCGGGCTGTGGGAGGACGGGTGCTATCTGTGCTATTGACTACACATGGAACCTCCTCAAAGCTGGGGTATGTGAACACACACACACACACACTCCCACACTGCAAATACCTACAAACACACACATACCTGCACAAATGCAAGTACCTACACACACACTTTTACTACACAGTATGTTATCTTGTAAAGTGCATTGAGGGGTGCATCCTCCCTTACTATGTTGTTTTGTTTGAAAGAGTATAAATCAAACGCCGCAGTCAAAAGATAATTAACCCTTTTATTCTCTTGTGTGTTTTTATAGAAGATACCAGAAGACTTCAATGTGTTCCGGTTGATTCAAGAAATGAGGACGCAGCGACACTCTGCTGTTCAGACCAAGGTTTGTATCCATCTTTTTTATTTGTTTTTGGTCCTACACACAAAAAGTTACTGTCCTGTTGTTTGATCGATAGGCAGGACATCTAGAAAAGCCAATTAGTGATTGGGTGCTGATGGGCATTGCACCGCAAAAGTGCTGCTGCAGCCAAGTTTTCCACGCCAGCAAACAAGAAACCAGGCTGTTGTTTATCTGGTTTTATCTGTATTTCCACCGACTGGTTTCTTCAAGTCCATGCTCTCAGGGGTCGTGACAGCGTTTTACTTTGAACTACCCTCAGGCCTGGTTTTGGAAATGGATTGAGAATCTGTTAAAAGGTTTAAGCAGCACGAATCTATTTGTGGGCTTACATACACCGCCTGAGAAATATTGAGAATAATTCCACTGAGTTTAATTTGTAGTTTTATTTGAAGTATTTAACAACCAAATCACACTGCATTTTAGGAAAACGTATGTAACATTTTCATCTCAGTAAGGAATAAAAAAGGGTCTGAGTCTATTAAACTCTGTTTGTTTGTTGTCTGCCTTAGTTACACATTAAATGTATTTACTTTCGTAGCAAGGCATATTCCTGGTGTAAATCAAGGTGCAGCAGCGATGGTCATTCTATGGTTTTCGCACATTGTGTATTTTATTGCCTTGTGAATCTGTGTTTTGAGTGTAGATGTATAGGATGTGTTTGATATTTTTGTTGTATTGACACCCTTTCTCTCTTTATTTTCTCTCTCACTTACTTTTCCCGCTCTCACCTCCCCTGCTGCAACACCCGCTCTTTCTCTCCCTTGCCGCCCTTATTCTCTCTCTCTCTCTCTCTAGGAGCAGTATGAGTTAGTTCATAGAGCGATCGCTCAACTCTTTGACAAACAGCTGCAGCTACTGGAGAGTCCCACCAACACACAGATACATGATGGCATGGTACGACACACATACACACACACACACACACACACACACACACACTGTCTGGTGTTAAAGAAAGACAGGAAGTCTCTGAGTAACACACTTGGAGAGGGAAAAAACCACAAATAATTAGTCACATGGGAAGAGGAGAGGGTAGGAGGGAGAGAAGGGAGGAGAGGAGATAGCAGATAGAAGAAGACAGAAGAAGAAGAAGAAAAGTTACGGAGAGCGTGCCAGAGAGACAGATTTCTTCTACTGGGGAGACGGTTAGGACTTTTTAAAAGAGCTAGAATAAAGCTCTGGTTTGTTCATTATCGCTGTCCTCATTCCAACTTACTACCCACCATCCTCCCTCACCTAGTGCACCCCCACACACACACACACACACACACAGACACATTGTCTCCTTTGTCGTCCTCCTCCCCTTGTTCCACCCAGGCTGACCAAGTCAAGAACTTTAACCAGAGCGTCAAAAATAACATATTAAGAAAAGCAAGGCAAGAGTAAACATTTCGTCCCCCACGAATGATGTCACCTTGCCTTAACCTGTAATTGTCGCGCTAATCAGTGTAATTTTGAAAATGCTGGAGTGCAGTGGCGAGATGCGTCACTGCAAGTTTCATCAAAATCCAATCAGTGGTGTTGAGATATCGCACATTACACACAGGCAAACAGATGAATCAACAAACAAACAAGGACGGACACTGATCCATAGCCCCCCCCCCCCCCCCCTTGTGTGCAGATAAGAGAGACAGACAGAAAGCCAGGGGAGAGATGAGTGAGACAGACAGAGAGGAAGACAGACAGAAGAGACAGACGGTGAGAGAGCGCACTGGCGGCTTTCCAGGAGCCCATTTCCTGTTTAGGGAGCTGTAATGACATCACCACTGGCCCATAATGCACTATGAGCCTGAGAATAGACGCACTTCCGCTGGGAAAGAGCGACCCATGCAACATTCACACTCAACACACTCACACACGCACACACACACACACACACTTACTGTACTGGTGAACACTTGCTGACAGTCATTCTCTAAACCTGAACCTAGAAACTTAGAAAATGTATTTGAAGGTAAATTTTTGCTCTATATCCATTATTATTAAGTTCATCTTTCAGTATCTCTAAAATATGGACAAACGGTCTGTTTAAAATGTCAATTTTATCAACCAAGGACTTAAGTTACCTTCTATCTTTTAGAAATTACCATCATTTGTTTTAAGTTTGTGTCATTAGTCATTTAATAAGAGTAGGTGTCCCTTTTTCCCAAATGGTGGACAAGGTGGAATGTAACAAAGCTTTTAGTGGGCAGAAGTTGGCTACTTTACATTGCTCAAAAGTTGTAAGTTAATGAGCACGACACACACACACACACACACACACACACAGATACACTTGGTTTGCTAAACATTATCAGTGTGCTGTACTGACTCAGTCCATGCACACATTGACTCATGTCCAGTCAGCCATTGTTAGTGACCAAGACACCCACATACACTGGAACGATGTTGTTAATGACAGTACTAACAATAAGCCTACACATGCACACACCCACACACACACACACACACACACATTATTGTTTGCAGGAAGTGTCCCTACCAAGTTGATTCTCACAATACACACACACACAGACAGGAGGAGAAGGAGACCTAATTTAACCCTCTGTCTTTACCTCATCTACACTGAATTCTCCCAAGGCAGTTCCTCATCAGACTTTTATACTCTCGCACGCACGCACGCACGCACGCACACACACACACACACACGCACACACACACAGGGCTTATGTGGCCCGATTCGCCCCTCAGTCTTGAGTTTGTGTCGACTGAAGTTCTTCCGTCATCTTCTCATTACAGGAGCAGAGAGAAAGACAAATTAATGAGTCATGGGGGAAGAGAGGAGGAGGAGGAGGACGGGGATAGATGAGAGGAGGAGAGAAAATTAGTGGGGAGGAGGAGAGACGGTCTCTCAGAAGCAATTTTGAAGGAAGGAAAAGGAAGGAGGGGGAGGGGAGAGAGCCGTCGTGAGAGAGTCGAGAGCTGAAGAAAGGTAGAGAGAGAAGAGCCGTAGACGAAGATGGAGATGTTTTACATTTGAGATTACATTAGAAATTTAGCAAATACTAACCAATAAATATGTGTATGGTGAAGATATATAGATGATTACTTAATTAGCCAGTTAAGCAAGGTAATTGGAGTTTGTGCCCCCACTGAAAAGAGAAATTTGCATTTGAAAGCTTGAGTGGGAGTTGAAGAATTGGGGGGTGTGTGTGTGTGCGCATATGCATATTTGTTTATTTGTGTGTTTGCATGTGTGTCCAGGATGAGAGCAGTCCAGACAAGGCAAGCCACCAGTCTGATGATGAGAGATGGGACACACCACCCCCGAAACCTCCCCGCATACGCAGGTAACACCATTGCCACATTGTATGTTTACAGTTGGCAGTTTTTTTCTTTTTTTGTTTTTCTTAAAGATTACAGCTATTTCAGGTACATTTTTCTTCTCTTAACTGTTAAACTGTTCAGCAGTTCAAGTCTGCTCACATCTGCTTTCTTAGTGGTGTGAATTAGCGATTAGTTTCTAAGTTGTGTAACTTGGGAAATCACGTTGGTCCAGTCACTTGGAAAATGGACGTAGTTCAAGAAAAGAATGACCCTTCCTCCACACAGCTGAATGGACAGGCTCACACAGAAGTGAACAGTAGGTGTGAAGTGGCCAGTCACCGAAAACAATGGGTGTTGTGTTTGTTAGTAGGAAGGCGAAAACATTACAAAAGTTTGAGTGGAGCACACAATGAAAACAACATATTAAAGTGACCAAATAGAAGCAGCAGGCATTGTTTTGCCCCAAAGGAACCAATGCTTTTTGAAACCCACTGATACACCAGGCCTCCACTCTGCTGTAGTTTACTTCTGTTTGGCTGTTAACTGCTGTTCTGGCCCGAGGAGGAGCTGTATTTGTAGATCATTTTGCAATACTCTGCAACACTACATAGTGTTGAACGCACCACCACCCTAGGCTAGTTGAAATAGAGCTGTTATATCTTTCATCGCTTTCCTTTGAGAACTCTCTCATTTATTCTTTGTCTCTCTCACGCACACACACCGGAGTATGTATTCAACACATGCACACAAAATCCACACACAGGCATGCACGCTCTCACTCTTTCCCTCCATAGCTCTTTCTTTCTCTCTTCCACTCTCCCTCCCTCTTTCATTCTCCCTCTCCCTCTCTTTTTCTCTTTCCCTCTCTTCTATTTCAGTCTTTCCTGTCCTTTCCTGACAGCTTTTCTGTCTCCCTCCCTCCTCTCTCCCTTCTCACCCTCTCTCCTCTCTTCCCTTCTTCTCTCTGCTGTCTGCTAAGCGGGGGTGCTCCTCTCTTCTCCCCTCCTCTCCCTCTCCTCTCATCTTTAATTTTGCTGTATGTGCCCAGCAGGGGTTGTGCTCTATTTTCTCTTAACCAGTTCATCTTCGCTCCCTCTTTCCCTCTTATGATTTATCCATAGAAGGCATAACCTATTCCCTGCTAGTGCAATGATACGCAGAGCAACTTTTTGAACTAATCTGATGAGTATTAGTTCATTAGTTTATGTTCATTTGCAACCATTAACCAATCATAGCCTCTGAACTGACTGTGGCGTTTGCGGAGGCCTCCGCAGAGTTTAATTTTTTGAGAGGAGTGCAGAGCTCAGTGCGGACCCTCCACAGACCCCCTGTGGAGCTCCGCACTCACTGCACAGCCCCTCCGCACCGCGAACACCGGGCACACCACAGAAACCATAAATTTGCCTTAAGAAGTTATCTTGTTTGACTGTTTGTAATGAAATAATAATTTATTTGTGGCAGCGCCACGTGACATCAGCTGAGTTCTAGCTGGTGTGGCACTAAACCGATTGTGCCCCCGGCTTGCTTAGTATGTTTACTGTACCAGCCAGTTTGGTGGGAAACTGAAACGAGTAAATATGAACTTCCTACTTGGAAATGCTACCAAAATGGGAAGCTTCCCTGGAATTGGGGCAGAGCCCAGTTGTCAGGAATATGCAGATTGTTGTCTCTCACTCTTTCTCTCTACTTCTCTCACTCCTCCTGCATGTCCCTGTATCTCTGTCTCTCTCTTTCTCTCTCCTTGTCATCCTTTGGTTTCCTGAAGAAACAATGTCAAGGCCTAGTTTAAGCCTGAGAGTATTCCAATGACAGTAGGGGCTATTTTTACCAACATAGTCCACATTCCACCCGCCACACTCCCCCTGGGTCCCTGCCATGGTGTAGGTGTGTGCAGGGGGAGGTTTTGTGTGTGTGTGTGTGTGTGTGTGTGTGTGTGTGAGGGAGAGATACTGCAGGAATTCCAATGAGGCTGGCATCAAGGTCACACATAGTGAGTCATGGCTATACACACACACACACACACACACACAGCCACACCCCGGATGGTCTCATATCCTCCCCATATTCCGCCATTTTGGCTCAACTCAACACTACCTGGCCCCCCATACAGAACAAATGGCCTTTAAGGAAACCAAGGTCTCTATCAGTCCACTCACAACTCACTATTTTCAATATGTTTCTAATTTTGGGCAAATCATTTAACAAAAGCCAAAGTAGTGTTATTGATTTAAGATGAAAAAATAAGGCAAGTGCATATCACTTAAAAGTATTACTAAGTTGACTTGGCTTTCTGACAGACACACAGGCCGTTTGGGCACTTGGGGCTACAGCTTACTTACTTGAATTGATACAAGTCTCTATTTATACCTGTTAGCATTGCCAAGTCGTTAATTCCTGTGATTCGGAGACAGACAGTTATGTAAAAGTCCACACATCTAATATGGCAGGCTGCCAAAAATACATCACAGATTTGGCTCAGCAATGATCTGAACATATGTGGTTTGAGCGGTAATCTAGAGTGTGAAGTTCGCTGCTTTTCTTGGGTGTCTGACTGTGTGTTTCTATCATCGGCACAACCTGAAACCAGGAAGTGTGTTTCTTAAACTCTATCCCCTTCCAGCAGATCCAGCCTTCTGTGAATGTGTGCAGGTCCCACTGTGAACCAACGCTCTCATTAAAAATGCAGCATCTTCCCTCAGAAGCACACATGTAGAGGGCGCAGTGTGCTTGTCGAGTGTGTGTGTGTGTGTGTGTGTGTGTGTGTGTGTGTGTGTGTGTGTTCCCTGCATTTATGTTTGAGTGTGGGTGGTGTTTGCACTTACATTCCTAGTTGTGTGTGTATGTGTATCAACATTTGTGTTTGCATATGAGAGTACATATGCATTTGTGCTCTTGTATGTGTGTATGCATGTGTTCATAATGTTTGTGCCCATGGTTTTGTACATAGCTCTAATGCCAAAGCAATATGGAGGGTTTTAATGTTTTTGTGCTTCAGGGTAAAGTGGGACAAGTGGAGTGCATAGTTAGCTGTGCTTCACTACTATGTTTATGTTTATGTTGACTATGTTTATGCTGCAGCTTTGAAGCACCAGTTCAGAGTCAATTTGGCTGTATAAACATTTCGATACAGTCACATAGATTCTTGGAGAGTTTGTCTTTTACATGCAAATTACTGCCAATGTTTTTCTCGCTGCTTCCTCCATTTTCATTCTGGTTGCTTTGTAGTCGTTATCTGTCAGCTCCCGGTGGCGCACCATGAAACTCGTTGTGATTAGTCGATTCACAAAAAAGTGTCCACGTTGGCTGTATTACGGGTACAAGTTGGACATAAGTACTGTTTGTTGATATTGATCTACTGGAAGCTAGAAACATCTATGATTAAAGTTAAAATTTGAAATGAAAGCTGTGATGTTTCTACGAAAGCCTTTTTTCCTGTGAAACACTTTCCTACTTCCTTATCTAACTTATTTTGTACAGCCACATAATGCTCTAGTCCACACGTTGTCTCATACTCTTTATTCATACATTAATACTGAACATGTTCTGTTGAAATTGTCGGTTGTGTATGTTTACATAACCCCCATTTGCCCTTTTCTTTGCTGTGACTTATTGCTACTTTCTGCTGCAACAACCCAGTTTCCCCATGGGGATCATTAAAGTTTCATCTCATCTTATCTTAGAGGGACACTGGGACAGATAAACTCTGTGGCATGTGAAAGATTCATTTCCCCATGGAGAGACAACAGCCCAGTGGGAATTATCTGTGTTACTGTAGAATATATGGTTAGCTTGCTTAGGCAATAAAGAGGAGATTGATAATAGTTTCTAAAGCTCTCTTGAGTAATGTATGTTTTCATCAAAGGAAAGCCTCGGGGAAGCATTTAGACAGTGAACTAATGTTGGTGTTTTTGCTGGTGTCGTTGTTTTAACACGGTTTAACATGGAGGCCAATCAAGACGCATTAGTGACCCATAAGAGGCAACTGAGTGACCTGGTGGTTAAAGAAACTGCCCCGTCACCAGATGGCCTTGAGCTCGATCCCCAAAGACCTCATATGTTCACAAAGAATTTCCATCTTGTCTGTTCTTTCCTCATATTCCAAGTATTTTTCTTCATCTGTGTGAGGTGAAAGCAGTTTTAACCAGGCTTATTTGTATGTGATTCGTTGATCTCTTCTGACATTAATTCACTCTACATCCTTGGAAGGCTGCCTATAATTTGTATATTCAATTTGTCTTTGCCATATTTCGTAAAAAAAGACATTTGCTATCAAAAATGAAGAATATTGAGTCATAAATGATACAGAGGGCGAATAGCAAGCTGTTTGACCATCAGCTAATGTTAGTCATACTGCAGTCACAGGTTGGGGCTTTATGAGGAGGCCTTGTACTGTACTATTACAACTCCTGGGTTGCTCAAGATGATTTATAGTTGTAACGAGAAGGAAATCCCCTATGCTTCTATCTCTTTCTATCTCTCTCACTCTCTTTCTGTCTGTCTCTCTCTGTCTCTCTCTCTACACACACACAGCGTCATGTGCAGTTCCAGTCTAGTGTCTTGCTTCAGTCATGTGCTCCTTATTTGGCACACCACCACATCCTTCCACTGTTTGTGTGTGTGTATGTGTGTATGTAAATGCATACATATGTAAATGTGCTGTATGTTCCATGGTGGAAACTCAATATCTGTATATACAGTTTTCCATCTCTATGTGGCTAGCTGGGTCTCAACCTCAGTATCCTGTATATAGCTCACACCTACACTATGTATATCTATGTCTGTTTATAATAAGTGAAGAGTGTTGCCAAGTCAAACTCCTCTGTACATGCGGTAGAGTTTGTTGAACAGTGGTAGGCAGAATAGAAATCCCCCCTTTATGCATCCACCCTGCATTAGTACCACAGTAGTAGCCATGGTAGAAGTGCTGCTTTCACACTCAAATGTAAAGTAGAACAAAATATTTGTGCACAAAACATATTTCTCATACCAATCAACCTGTCCTTGTGCTCTCTGGTAGCTAAAAAGTAAACCAAAATGTGAATTTGCCAAACAATACCTCTTTGGGGAGGATAAACCATAATATGCTGTTGCATGCAGAGGGATAAACTCTGTAGTGGTGATTCAGATTCTTATTTTTCAGTTTGCTTCACATCACAGGAACATGTCACCCTTAAACCCACAGAATACGTGCAAGAGCTGTCAGACACTGGAAACCCAACATTTGAAGACATGTAATTTGTCTCAGCCATAGTAAGAGCCAATAGCTGCCATTTTTTTTCCTGCCACCTAGTGGTGGAAAAAGTAGTCGTCACAACGACTGAACAGAAATCAGACTTTTCTTTCATAAATTAACTAATTTCATTTTATTTAATATGCAGTTTATTTCATCACGAATGTCTTGGTTTCATCATTCCTGTTAAGATGGAGAATTATTTAAACGTGGATGTCCAAATGTCAGCATGAAGTCTGAGCAATATGATGAAATTCCTGCCTTTTCAGTTTTCATTTCCTACAGTGCCTGAAAGTGCCAAAACCTTAAAATCTTCCAATTTCAAAAATTCCAATGAAAGTTTTTGCACCTTTTTAGAGGCAAAATTTATTTTGAACCAAAACAAATAATCAATATTTGCACTTAAACATTCAAATTGGGTATATTATAGCGTGATGGTAAAATATGTTGGCACCTAAATAAATTAATTCTCTCACCCTCTTTCTCTCTATATGAGTGCAACAATCGGTGTGGTTGTGAGTTTGGTGTTTTTATTGTAGTGCTTTTGTTACTTGCTTCTTTTCTTCTTTTAAAGTGAGATGTCTCATTAAAAAACATCAAAAGCCTTTCTTTCAGATTCTGTGTTTAATATTCATTCAGTGAGAAGCCTTCCTAGATCAGCCAGGTTTTTGCTGTGAACTGAACTCTCTCTCTCTCTCTCTCTCTCTCCCTCCCTCTCTGTCTCTGTCTCTCTCTCTGTCTCTCCAGTTCCCAGGTGGAGGGCGATGTCAAGGAGGAGATTCTCCAGCCCCCAGAGCCTCGCCCTGTGCCCCCCATCCTCACCCCGTCTCCCCCCTCAGCCTTCCCCACCGTCACCAACGTACGGCAGGACAACGACCGCTACCACCCCAAACCGGTCATACACGTCCTGGCCACCGCACAGCAAAATATGACACAGGTGAATTGGCTGATGTAGTGAGAATATACATATGCAATTATTAATATTTGATTAGATGAAACCTTAAGGCCCCCTGTAGAGAAATCAGATGAATAGAAAGTTTATTTTGTTATGTATATGTTGTAAAGTTTCTTGTTTAAATACGTCTTTCTTGAAATAGCCCATCACAATTTGAAAGAGGTGAATTGCATAACTGCATAGCAGAATTAAACAGAAGTGAAGTGATTCTCCAGTTTTGGTGTTTACACACTTATTTTTGTGTTGAGCAGGTTTAATGAGATTTTGGCCCTTGAACCCTGTTAAAAAACCCGAAAGGTCAAAATACAATTCTAAATCTATATGTCTCTTCTCTACGCTTCTCTTCTCAGAACCAAGCAGGCTTGGAAGCGGACCTGCAGCAGAACCAATCAGAACCGAGTCCCTCGGAGCAGAAAGACCAGGATCCACCCAGTCCAAAACTGCAAACCCAAACCCAGGTCTCAAATCCAGATCTCAACGACAACTATAACAGCAAATCGTCTTCAACATCAACAACATCAGAATCGGGCCAAATCCAGACTCAGACCCCCTCCTCTCCCTCCCCCCTCTCCCCGGTCCTGGAATGTTCCGGCGTTCCTCGGATCGAGAGGAAGCTGAGCATCGAGATTAAAAAGGTGCCGTTGCAGGAGGGACCGCGTAGCTTTGACACTTCCTCCTCCACGGGAGTAGGAGGCAGCGCCGGGTCGACCAATAGCGCGGGCATGCTGCAGCGAAGCCACGCCTTCAAAGGCCGTTCCAGCCAATCCCTGCTGACTTCCAGCTCCTCGCTGTCGGAGGACTCGGGCACGGAGGGAGGAGCAGGCGGAGGAGAGGGGAGTCAAGCGGACGCCGGCCTCCCAGCCAGACCCAACCACCTCCCTCTGAAGGGCGGAGAGAAGGGGGAGAAAGCGGAGGCGAAGGCGGGTCATGCGGCGTGGGCTCAGCCCTGCAGCAGCCCCGAAAAACAACTCCCCAAGACCTCGTCCTCTTCCTCCTCCTCTGACCGCGTCGCTCCCTCCTCTTCCTCCTCCTCTCATCTCTCCTCCTCCTCTTCCTCCTCCTCTACTCCTGTTAGGACTGCCCTGAGTTTCACCAACCCCCTGCACTCCGATAACTCGGACGAAGAGGGGGATGGAGAGATGTCTGGAGGAAAGGAGGGTTTTCGTTCTAGTGTATCCACGGCGACGGCCACGGTAACTACGGCTCCTCACCATGGAGACCAGCAGCCAATCAGGAAGGTGTTGCCCATGTCCATTGCGGGGCAGAGCTCTCCATCGCCCACGGCAACCACAACAAGTATGTCAATCAGCTGCTGTGGTTGCTGTAATTTAGCTGGATGACTGATAAACTAATTTACTAACTCAACTAACTGACTGACTGCTTTCTTGACAGAAGTAACTGACAAATTAACAAAGAAACCAACAAATTAACTATGAAGGTAGTCTGGATAAAACAGAGGCTTGGATTTAATTAGTTAGGGTTCACACAGCAGTCTTGGATTAATGAACAGGATAAGATTAAAAATTGAATGAAGCCTTTAAATAAGCAAAACCAAGTTCAGTGTCTTAGTCCACTTCACTTAAATACTAGCTAGGGCAGTGAGAGAAAGTCTGAAGTTTGAAACAAACTGTCTTTATAGTCTACATTCTCTCTCACACACACACACACACACACACACACACACACACACACACACACACACACACTTACTCTCTCTCTCACACACCCCACAGGGCAGAGTCATTCTCTGGGTCAGTAAGGAGACATTTAGAGGTCTCAGACAGACCACACTGTAATGATAAGTTGTATCTGTCGACACAGACTCTCACACAAATGTGGCACCGTACATTATACTGTAATGTATTCTTACTACTGAGTTAAGGCAGACATAGAAAAATGGAGAGAGAAACAGAGACAGCGCTAGAGGGAAACAGAGAAAGAGACTGAAAGAGTGAGGGAAACCGAAAGAAAGACAAAACAAGAAAGAAACTGGACGTCCAACAGAAAAGGAGACCAAGAAAAATGAAGACGGAGAGTGAAAAAAGAGAGGAACAGAGTGAGAGACAGGTTCCAGTGAGTCTGATAGAAAGCATGACCGTATGACTAATTGGTTGGTTTGCATGGAATGCTGCAAATGTTACAGGCAAACATCTGTCCAAACAACTGTACTCTTCCTCTTTGTGTGTGTGTGTGTGTGTGTGTGTGTGTGTGTGTGTGTGTTTCTTTCAGTGAGTGAGTGAATGAGCCAAGGAGAAAGTGGGAGAGAATTTTGTGCTTGTGTGTGCATTTGTTTCCATGGAAGTGTGTGTGTGTGTGTGTGTGTGTGTGTGCAGGAAAGTGTGTGTGCATGTTCGATGGTGAAGGATCAACACTGCATGATACTGGTATATACACATTTATCAACCTTGTGCACGTTGGTCTGAGAAGACTCTAAGCTAGCTAACAACAGTATCACACTGTTTGCTGTGTGCGCATCAGTATGGCCTCACTATCGTCATGGCAACGAAGAGACGTGGTTTTGATCTTTTGGGGTGCAAGGAATGAAATCCCCCCTTCTCCTCTGTTGATTTCAAAATCACGAGATCCCTGTTTGCAAAATCTTCCTCTTGCCGTGATCGGAGCTGACATGGAATGAAATGGATTGGACTGGAATTTGACTTGGCTTGGATTGGTTTTGGTCTTGAATGGAACCAAAGCTGGATAAAATAGGACTTAACTGTTTCAAATATTTGGATGAAAATGTGAGGAGCGCATGATTTCTATTATTTTGCCAGAAATGCACTTACTTTCAACGAAAAATATGCAACTCCAGAGGTTATATCTCTAGGAAGTGTAAGAAACAACCCATATTTAAATTGATTACATATACATTTTTTTAAATTGAGTGTAGATTTTTTAATTGGTTTCATGGCTCCTCTGGTCATGAAACTTGCTCAGCTTGTAACCTGAAATGATTAAAGTAAAACCACTGAATGCATGAAGTTTGCTTCATTGGACAATGGACAATATAAGTAGCATGAGAGTGTAGGGCTGGACAATAATTCAATATTATCGTTTATCGTCTTTCAGTGGGATTATATTGTGATGATATGGTGATTTTGGGATATCGAGACGCACAATTCTGCTGTCTGAACTGATGAGAACAAGCTAATTTTATTTAGAAACCCAGACAAAATGAAGTATGGTAGGAATATTATGTGAAAATTTCAGTTTAGTTTGACATCACACCAAACATTACCATTCCGTTCAATATGATGAACATTAATTTGATTATTTAACGTGATTTTGCTTATGTGAGCCGTATCGTCATATACTATATCGGTATCGAAAAATATCCTTATGATTATCGTGATATTTATTTCAACCATATCGTCCAGCCCTATGAGAGTGTTTAGCTAATCACAGGAAAGTATAATGTTGAATACTTTTCTGTAATCAGCAACAGCAACTTATCAGACCTTGATCCCATCTGAACTGTCCTGTTACTGTAAACCACCCATCTCACTCCAGGCAGGTTAAAACAAACACTAACAGTTATCTCACTATAAACTGTTTGACCAGGGAATGATTTTAAGTCCAAATCGGAAAATTACTAGAATTCAATGAATCTGTTGAACAAATATAATCAAATGAATTCAAAATGTCAGTGTAGCCCTTTAAATGTCTGGCACCATACATCATGCGCACCTCAGGTGATTCCAATGTTTGAAGCCATATTCAGAAAGATTTATCTGGCAGTCCTGAGGTGGACTGGTCTGAGTTTTGGTCTGCTTGGCTTTCTGGCACATGATCTATTTGGGCTGCGGTAGCGCTTTCTGACCGGTTATGAGAAGCTAATGGCTGCTGTTTGATTGGTTGCAAGAAGCTAATGATTGCTTTTTGATTGGTCAAGACAAAGCTGGTGACTGCTTGTTTTATTGGTTATAATATTGCACATCCTGGCTGGATTAAATCGTTGATGCTGTTGTGTAAAAATCTTTTCACTTCGATTTTTCACAAACGTACAGACATCACAACTCCATAAAACCTATTTTTTTCTTGATTCCTCATAAATGGGCTGTTGATGATATGGTTTTGAATATTCCTGGGTGTGCCCTCGCAGGGTGCTGCCTGCTGAGCTTGGGTGTCTGGTTGGGTGAACCAGTAGCAGCTTCACTCGGAGTCTGCATTGCTTGAACCACCTGGAACTCAAAACAAGATTTTCTTTGAGTCTTCATGTCATGTCCCCCCCCCCCCCCATTGCACATGTTACACATGGGTAACTTTCCAAGGCAACATAGATGGGCAATATTACCTTCAGCTGAGATGGATATGCCAAATAAAGTCCTATGCCACTCTGCCATGTCAGTAACTTTAACAGACTGCACACATAAATCAGTATTCCAGCCTCTTTTACCTATGGTTCAACTAGTCCAGTCCAAATTGATATTAATGTAATGTGGTAGGAGTGTGTGAAGCAGAGCAACATGAAGCAAGCATCTCTATAATTTTGAGACAGATTATTTCTTCCTGTGCGAATTGGTAATTAATATTACAGAGCTCCTATGATAGCAGTTAAATATCAGACATTGTCCTGAACATTAATACCATTTCAAAAGGGCTTATAAAGACAATATCAATGTGGATAACATAGTAGGCTATAAGGAAAATGTGTCAAATGTGACAAAATGCTTATATTTTGGCAATATTGCCCATCTACATTATCCTAAAAGTTGCCCCTATAAACCCAAGGAGTTGTTTCAGTGTTGTGATTTAATGACAAAGGAGCATCTTGTCACAAAATAGTTGTCTTATATTGTTGCCTGTTGCTTGGTGTGTTGCCCAACAACATTGCCCAAAAATGCCTAATGTACCACTACCCTTAGAGGAAAGGGGGCAAGGAATCAAGGAAACACTTGTTTTGAGATTCAGCAAAAGAGCATTTCTTTGTCTCACTGTCATTTGACTGCCGATCTGTCTCTGTCTCCCCGGTCAGTCATTAACGGTGCTTCTCATTTGACCTCTGACCTTTTAACCCAGACTGCTGGGACAGCGACGACTCCCCTCCCCCCCTCCCTGCGAGAACCCCCGAGTCCTTCATACTGGCCACAGGTGCGTTTCTATTGGTCAAGATTCACAGGTGCATTATTCCTAGTGGTGTGGACTCACTGGGGCACTTCCTGGATACGGGTGTGTTCCTGGATACAGGTGTGTTTTCTATTGGTCAGAAGTCCTCCGCACAGCCACAGGACAATGTCATTGGTCAGTTCCCAAGGTGGATGGATCAGTGATCAAAATCAGTGGAATTGAAGGAAAAAAAAAGAAAAAGGAAAAATCCAAGGAGCCTTCAGTACACACATTGTCCCTTTGTTTACAAAAGTGGCAAGTGCTGTAGTGTGTAGGTACCGTATTTGTTAAGTGAAAAAACAATGCAAAATATTGTAAGTAAAAGCAGCATGATGGTTTAATACATTCAGTAGCTCCTCATTTGAGCTGAAACATGAGTTCTTCTTATCCAGTTACACCTTACAGAGTGAGAGTGAACAGGTAGGGCTCTTCAACTGGAGACATGACTGGTGATGGATACACACGGCGGGCGTCGGACCTGTGACCTTTCTGTCACGGGACGGTCCCACTAATCACTTGTCCACCCTTTTGCCTGCTGCTGTTTCCTTTTTCCTGTGTGGTGCTCTGACATCTGAGGAGGACAAAATTAGATAGTTTTAGATACAGTTCTGTCAAAAGCCAACACATTCCTGTTGTATCCGTTTTACAGCACTAGGGGGCGCCATTGACAACATTTCAGACCTGCATTAAAATTGCTGTATGGTCAAGAACCAGCTTTCAAATACGCCACCGTCATAGTTCATCACCTTTTGAAGTGATGGAAGAATGGATGGACATGGAGTGTAAAGAACACAGGAGAAAGAAAAGAAAGGTGTATAAAACAATATGGCCGCCATCCTAGTATTGAATTACACCTCCACTAGGACAAGCAGCCCAAGGCTTTAAAATCCTCATCATCTCCTCATCTTCATCATCTAACCTTCATTATGAAAGCATCATGGCTCTCATCTATATTCACCGGCGCAGTCTATTTCATGGAAACACCAGTTAAGTCTTAATATTTTGCATAAGTGAGTGTATAGTGTGCACTTTTGCACATGTTCAAGTGTTGATGCGGGCTCTTTTCTGACTGAAATGGAAGGATGGAGAAAGGGAAACAGAAAAGTAAAGGAATAGGGAGTATGAAAGGAACCTTGTGTGTGTGTGTGTGTGTGTGCTTCTGCATATATGTGTATGTCCTCCTGTCTTGTTCATTTGGCATTGTATTTTCTTTCTTTCTTTCTGTCTTTCTTTCATGCATTCCCTTGCTCTCTTTGTCAGACCCTTTGGAAGTGAAGACCTCAGCCTCAGCTGAATGGAGCGGTTCACACAGAGGTATGCACACGCGTATGTGTGTGTGTATGGTCCTCGTGTACCCTTGCCTAACTGTGTCTGACTTTGTCTGCACATCTGTCTGTGTCTCTCTGTATGTCTCTCCTTGTATGTCTGTGTTTATGTGTGTTTATTGCAGTTAGTCAGCAGAGCGCAGCAGGAAACAGACCTTCAGTGTTTTACAAATTGGCCTGCATGCGATAAGACTGACAGCATTTGTTAAAAGGACAGCTGTGAGAGAGAATAGGAATGTGCGAAAGAAAGAGATACAGAGAGAGAGAGAGAGAGCAAAGGGAAAGGGAGAGATTAAGTATGTCTATAGAGAGGTATGATGAAAGTGTGTGTGTGTATACGTGTACATGTAAGGAGGATTCTGTGGTGATTGTAACCGCCAATTTGTTGCTCCAGTAGCGTGTGTGTGTGTGTGAGTGAGAGAGTGAGTGATTAATAGAAAGGGAATATAGACCTGTTTGAATTGGATTAGTTGTACTGTGGGAGTTCCTGTAATGATTTTTTTCCACGCTATGTGTGTAATTCCATAGGACCGTTTATGTGGGATAAAGGATCTCTGCGGCTTCACTCAGATTACTGCTGTTAGCCAGGTTGTAAAGTGTTATGATCTGCACCGCTGTTTGTGTGCATATGCTAGTCCATCAAACAAACATTGTTTTCCTTGGCAGACACAAATGCTCCATTGTCTGTGACACTGGACTTTAGATTTAGCTACCTACCAAATGTTGCAATACAAGAAATCGCAGGGAATTTATTTGTTTTATTCCTCCTTCATATGGGTCTCAATGATGTGTTGTTGGTGGTTTATGGATATGTTTATGGATATTAGAACCCCTACGAGTTTGCAGAAAAACAGTTGGTAATTTACTTTGGAATTTGTACTTTCCGTACATGGCAGATTCATACTAGATTAAAATTACATATATGCTTTTGATAATAATTACAATTTCAGAAACTCCTTCAGTAAAACCAATGCAGTTTGAATAGGGCTTACATCAGTAACACCAGTACAGAACCACTTCTTAGGACTTACACTATAGTGATATTAGCGAAATATTTCCACCCCAATAACAACTCCCTCTGTGTGTGTGTGTGTGTGTGTGTGTGTGTGTGCCTATAGACATGTCAGAGAGTGCTAAGAAGACATCTCCAGCTGATGCTACATCTGCCAACACCATGGCAACAGACAGCAAAGCAGACCTGGGTGGGTAAGTCCACTGTCTCTCTTTTATCAATACATTTACCTTTCGCATTTTGCTGTTTTTCTGTTACTGGCCAGGTTTCCATTGGTCACCATCCTGAAGGATCACATGTATTATTTGCACAACAAATTATTTTTAAGTCGGTATACTTTGCTGACGAACGTGGTTTCCATTGATGTTGTAGTGCTTTTGTTTGTGTATGTGTAAGATTGATTTGTCGATCACATCTGCGTCATTGGAAACCTAGCTAGTGTTCCACGTGTGCAGATAATGTCTCATAACCTTGAGACCAAGCTGGACCATTGAAGGCACATTTTTCTCTGAGAAAGAGATTTTTGGGTGTATTTTTATTTAATTTAAAGAAAACCTAATCCAGCTAAGAACTCCTCCTCTTGTTTCTACCTTCAGGGTTCGGTAACCGCTGCATTCAGCCCAAAGGCCCTCGAGAACCCCCCGTGGAGTGGACATGATGGACCGACCCATCCACCCATCCACCCATCCACCCATCCAGCACCAGTGTCCCCCCCACCCCACCCCCCTCCTGTCAGGAGATGGACTCTTCCAATCCCACCTGGCTGGTCCAATGCCAAGGCCATAGATGCTACATAGACAGCACATTTTTACATAGAAACACCCTCTGTGTAACTCTGTGCCAACACCTTCGCAAGATTGAGCTCCTCCTCCTCCACTCTTCCTCAGTCCTTCCTGCAAAGTGCCACTGTGCAGAGGAGAACAACACTCACTGGTCGAATGGCTTGTCCGTTATGGAACGAAGCCCGTCACTTCCTCTTCAGCTTTCTGGTGTTAGGAGTTTAGTTTTCTTTAGATGCTGACCTGGAATCAGTTTGGTAATTTCCATACTAATGGTTAAAGGATAATTGGTTGGTTATGTTCTCAGGCAGTAGCCATACAAACTATGAAAGAAAAGGTTTGTGCTCAAACAGCCTTATATAAGTATTAAGTCCACAGAGATGAACAGGAGCCATCATCTCTTAAACAAAACATCCTGTTCTTCTCCAGGAGGTGTAGAAACATCATGAAAGTTTGGCCATGCTAATGCTAAATAGCTAGGGATGTAGGAGCAACCCTGAGATGTTTCATAAGTTTTGATCAGATCACCTTAATCAACAGGAACAACACTTCGTTTTATACGAAATCATGAAAATCTAGCTTTTTTGTCATGAAATAAATCGGGAATTATCCTTAATCAGAAAAGCTACCGTGGGAAGCTGATTCCTGATCCGCACCGAGGATTAACTGAACTCCTGGAAGGTTTCTGCTTCTTTCTGCTGAATGAACAACAATCTTCAAAGCGAACCTAGATAATCTATTACCCATGATGCAACCTTTTGTGCAGGGTATGTACAGGTTGCCAGGGGTGCTCTCTCACTCTCTCTCTCTCTCTCTCACTCTCCGTCTCTTTCTGTCTCTGTCTGTCTCTCCCTCTTTCTGTGTGCTGGTGCTACATTACAAATGATCGACATAGAAACAGAACGACTAGAGCTGACTCTCACAACCTCTGCCCATCTCTCTCTCACCTCCTCCATGGCTCCCTCTAGGATGTATTCCTTTGCTAGCTGCAGTAATGTCTGCTCTAGTATTTTCTATTTCTATGCTGACCTCCGTTTCACCAGAGCCATAGATTGACATAGTTTGGTCATTACAAGTTTCAGTGGCAGTAAATGTGGATTCTGTGGCAGCGGACATTTATAATGTTGATGACATTGAGTTCAGGAAAAGGTACAATATGGCGCTGGGAGTGTAACCAGTTGTAATAGGACATTATTGATAAAATTTTTGAGTCATTAGTCATTGAAAAAGTAGTTTTAGCCAAGCAGTCAGATCAGTCAAAGACATGCTCCAACTGTGCTGATTACCATAAGACACAAATAAAAAGTGCAACTGGTTGCTTTGTGAAAACCTGTACATGGAAACAAGTCTCCCAGCTGTGATACCCAGAAATATCACAACTAGATACAACTGAGCTTTTAAACCACAGCAGTAATGTCCAAACTCTTCAGCTCTGTGGCTCTGCCTCTCACTGCTGGGACCATGAGCCTGCCTTATTCCGCCTCTCAGAGCAGACAGCCAATGACACTCCTCCTTCATTTGGCTTTTCTCTTCTGTTCATTTCTCTCCTCCTGTAGTCTCTATTTGGGGCTCGACTCTTCTTTGCTATTCAGTTCTTTTTTTTCTTCTGTTTTTCTCAGTCTTGTCTTTTTTTTTTTATCAGGCTCTCCTCTGCTTTCATCCTCCCCTCTTTTCTGTTTTTATTCTGCTCCCAGTATAGTTGAGGCCCTCAGACCAGGACCATGCAAGCCCATTTTGATTTTTTTTTTTTTTTTAATGGTCAGTGTACTCGTAGTTGTACAGTCAACCTCAGTCTTTTGGAGTGAATGTTACCTGAAAGTATGCAGCCTCTTCTATCTTCAGCTAATTTGTGTACACAACACTTGAAACTAGTCTTTAGATAATGCAGCTTAAAACTATTTGTCAGTAAA
Source organism: Centroberyx affinis (assembly GCF_046629955.1). Classification (NCBI taxonomy): domain Eukaryota; kingdom Metazoa; phylum Chordata; class Actinopteri; order Beryciformes; family Berycidae; genus Centroberyx; species Centroberyx affinis. The sequence goes on from NW_027280166.1 coordinate 21,678, forward strand.
TATTTACCAGTTCACAGGGTCTGATGTCACAGGTTGATGTAGAGACAAGCTTGGATGTTACAGAAAAGCGGGGTGGGTGAGAGCGGTGATCAAGTCCCATCACAGATGTTTAGTTGAATTAAGTCACAACAACAATAAAGTCTGGTTTCCCAGAACAACCCCTCCTGTACAAACTGGACTTGTGTGGTTTCTGGTCTGATGGCCTCGTTTCAAACCTGTACTTTACCTGCTTCTGTATGTGTAGACACTTCAAAAGATGATGAGACAACACCGGCTAGGGACCCAGGACTACTGTTTCCTCCTGATTTTTTTTTTAATCATTCTCTGCTAACTTTTCCTCCGATAGCTACCGTAACTATATATGCATTGTTTTATAAAAAAAATAAAGAACTGTACAGGGCAACTTAGGTATATAATATTTCAGAAAAGTTTTTTTTGCTATCTCTTAAATATTCTTATTAACAGAAGATGTAAGAAACTCAGTGCATGATGATGATTCCTCCCCCTCACAATGTTTCCCCTCAAACTGTAAATTATTCTGCTGCCCTTTTGTTTTTGCTTCTGGCAAATATTTCAGGGTTGTCATTTTATTTTGTTCTTATGTTTGAATTATATGCTTAAAAGATTGAAAAAAAAATTGTTTTAATCGGTTGGCAAAAGAAAAGCATTGACTGCCAGCCGGCCCCCTTTCAGATGGCTACAATGGGCTCCGAATAAGATTGTAATAATAATAATAATAATAATAATGGTCTTTTTTGTAAATGGTATTTTAAAAGTTATTTTTGTATACGCGGTTGTTGGTTGCGTCACAAGTCCACTGTCCAACCCCCCTCCTTCCCAATCCCCCACTACACTCTTCGCCTATCTCTCTTTATCACTTTCCCCTCTTTCTCCATTTCATTCTGTCTGTTTCTCCCTCCCTCTCTTCCTCTTTTTGTTGCTGTAATACTCTCCTTTATATCTTTTTTCTGTCTCTCTCAGCTTGCTCCTTGAACAGTTACAACCACTGTTTTCAGTTGGTTTCTGATGCATATTAAAGAAAGAAAAATTTTCTTCAACACTTACAAAGTGCGTTGAAAAGTCTGATACTGGTTGAAAAGTACTGGAGGTGGAACTTCTGGACAAGGAGCATCTCATTCCTACTCGGTTTCTCCTGTCTTTACTTTTAAAAAAAGTCTTTCATTTTCAACACATCCATGTTCCAACAGATCGTGTTACTTTGCAACACAACAGCTACTATTAGCAACACAGGATTAATGCATCTTTAACACGTTTGTGCTGGAAAGTAACACATAATGTTCCTAAGCAGACTTGAATTGGATGTGTTGAAAAGAGACACAGTATTTGAACTCTTTCTGTTGTTCTGCCTCTTTCCTTCTTCATCTATTTCTCTTCCTCCTCCATCTCTTTCTCCACCCCATCACCATCAACACCCCCCCCCCCCCTCCAACCACTAGCCTTGTTCTCAGAAAGAGCCCACCTGTGCCTTTAAGAGAGAGCCCGCCCCTCCCCTTCTCCCTCTCCTCCAATCATTGTTAGCGGCATGAGCGTGAGCGATGTGATTCGCTGCTGCTTGCTCGTCGCCTCCCGTGGGACTCTCATTCAGCCACGCCCCCCTCCTCATGCTCACCCCTCCCACACACGCACACACACACGCACACACTCACACATCCCAACATGTTTGTATGTTGCAGAAATCAATCAGTAAAAATGAACAACATAAAGTAAAGACGCGCCTCTGTTTTGTTTTTGTACTTGGTTTGTGTAACCAAAAAGTGTGTGTGCAGGAGACACTTGACTGGTGTGTGTGTGAGTATGAGAGACTGGTGTGTGTGTGTGTGTGTGTGTGTGTGTGTGTGAGTATGAGAGACAGTTTGAGTGCGTTTCTGTGTGTGTAAATACAGAAAACATCAGGTAATGATATGCTGATCTTGGTGTTCTCTGTATTAACTTGAGTCTTGAGTGGATGAGCAAATGCTGAAGAGAGTCTGCTGGAGAATTTGTCAACATGTTTGGCACCGTCACACCGGCTATTTACAAAAAGATAGCCAGCCAGCAGAAACAGCTGGCCAAGAAATCACTTTGATTTACTTCTCTCTCAAACCACATTAAATAATCAGATTAAAGAAACTATTTTCAGCATGTCTCCCTACTGGCTAACAGCTCCACCCATGTAAACAGGTCATGCCTATCAAAGCAGACTCCAAAACGAACATCTAGCTAATGTCAATAGTTCACAATATACTCTGTCTGGCGAGAGAGATTAATTTATTACTAATTGGGTACATCTTTTTGTGTGTGTGTGTGTGTGTGTGTGTGTGTGTGTGTGTGTGTGTGTGTTGCCATCCAATTTTCTTTGGGACTCACAGCAGGATATCCCTTCTCACACCTGGGGGCTCTGCTGACACACACACACACACACAGACACAGACACACACTAATATGACAATTAATTAATCACTGCAGGTGGGACAGACTCACATTTGCTCACTCTCCTACACACACAGAGACCCGAGGGCTTCATATTTGCTTTCCCTTTATACACATTTAGACTCACAGCAGGTGGGCAGACACACTGCAGGTATTCCCTGTTGCTCAGATGTAGCCACTACCTTCTGACTTCTCACTACCTATTTCTGACTAATTAACTGTAGATCCACAGTACAACATTACCTGTGTAATTGTTACAGCAGTGGAGGTTGGGGCAGTTTGGTCTGTGGTGTCATGTCTGTCATGTCCTTTTGATCTGAGTTATGGTTCTAGTGCAGGTTACAGCACTTTAACTTGATAAAAGCTCAAATTAGAATCACGGTGCCTACGATTGTTTGTGTTTTACAATCATAACTGGAATAAATTATACACATTTCCTCACATGCATATCCTATTTTCCCTGTGGTTGTGCAGGACTAGCCAGTGAATACAGGGAAATCACCCGAATGGATTGTAATTATCATGACTGAGAGCATTTATCATTGGATAATTAGTGTACTCTGCAACAGCGTATCATCCTCCTTCCGTCAGGGCCTCGAGTGACGGTTCCCACTGAGCAACCGTTAAAAAGTTGGAAGCCATGCAGGGTAAAGTACTTCGGCTGCCAACTGAACAGTGCAGAGACTTTGATAGAACTGTAAAACTGGTGGAATTCAGTTTTCCCTTTATGTTTCCGCTTAAACATTAAATGTCTGCTTAAAAGAAAAAATGGCAATATACTCCCTCAAATCAAAATAGACATTATATTATTTGTATTAATGGAAGAAAGCTGTATGTCAACAAAGTGTGCTGCCTAAAAAATGTTCACATATGTTAGTCAATGAAAACTGCATACATTGCATATAAAAAACATAGAATAAAGTGTGTAGATACACAAGCCCCTCACTACTAGTACTAACCATTTCTCCTCCTTTTACTTTTTCATATATACACTCTGTTTCTAACTTCCCCTCCATTTATTCTACTCTCTCCTTGCTTTACTTAGACAGCAGATAATACATGTGGTTTGTCTCTATATAGCACGCTCACACCCTCCCACAGTAACATAATATGGATGTACAGTCTGTCCCACACACACACTCTCAATGTAGTATAAATTAAGCCAGGTTGCAATCTTAACTGGGTCACCTCAGTTTTCCCATAGAGCAGTTTAACATGTTATGTAATGGCTTATAAATATAGCCAATCACTGTACAGTGTAGCAGCAGGCTGACATTGCTGTCTGAGGAAATTGTTTAAAGAGGCCTCACCTCTCCTTTACAGCCCCGATCTAGACTTTATTTGGATTGAGGAATTTGGGGTATATTCACATAGATTCTGGAAGAGTTAAATATGTGTAGTGGCCTCTTTTCCTGGATTCAAAATTCCTACATACAGTGGGAAATAACGATCCAAAAAAGTGTTGTGAATGCACGAAAGACAAAGCAAATACATTTGACTCAAACAAAATAAAAGAACTTGGTAGGTATGAGAGTAATGGTCAAAAACTCCCTGCCAGCCGCTCCCCGAGGCCTTGGACACACCTCAAACATCAAACTTCCACTTCTGGCTCATACAATAAGCTTTTAACAACTTTCATGACCAGTTCTACAGGCTCATACAGCCTATAATCAAGCTCAGTATTCACAGTTAGCTGTCACACACTGACATTCCTTGCACCAAAAGCTCTGTCAATCAATCAATCTGAGAGCAGAAATGTTTTCAGTCAAATAAATCAAAGTGTAAACAACTGCAGAAGGGTTATGGCATTGTATAATGATGTTTTGTGTGTGTGTGTGTGTGTGTGTGTGTGTGAAAAAGAGGGATAAGCTCTTCCAGTTGTGAAGAGTAGATGAAAGACGCAAGTTTATCTCTTTGATGTGATCATTTCCTTTTCAACACACACACACACACACACACACACACCATGTTCTACTAATCAGTCGTGGCCGGTGCGCTGCTCTTTGCGGTGATGTTCTGGGGAGGAAACATCAAGGCGGGAGACGCAGGCAGGATAAACAAACTGATGAGAACAGCTGTCCTTGTTGTATAGGGCCGAGCCGAGCCTGGACACCCTGGAGGAGATGAGGACTTAAGTGAACTCCATCCCAGACAGCAGCACCTCCCGCCCCATCTATGATGAGCTGATACAGCTGCAGATGATCTTCAGCCTCTGCCTCATCCCCCCCTAAGGTGCAGCATGGAGCCAGCAGCCATCAGACTGTACAATGCTTCCTGCTTCCTGCCACTTTCTGAACCTACACCACCTCCATTCATAAATATGATCTGATATGTTCTCTTATGATAGTGCTAATCAAACAGACACCTTGCACGTTGTCTCTTTTTCTGTTTCTATGGTATCTGCATCTGGAGTATTTGAGAAGGTGAATAGTTTTTGCAGGACACATCTACATGCCTAGACACTTCCAGTACATATGTGTGCCCCCTGTAGACCTGTTGATGTGAATTTGTGCACATTTTTGCACATCCTACATATTACCCCATTTGCTATATTCATATTTATACTGTATTTGTTCTTAGCTGAATCCTGTTACTATTTGACACTACAGCTACCCAATTTCTCCACAGGGGTTATTAAAGTTTCATCTTAATTTAAGCTTAATGAATGATGAAATATAATCTTTTCAACCAATGATGATGCTCTTGAGTGTCTACACCTGTACAAAGGTGGCTGTATGATTGATTGATTGATTGATTGATTGATTGATTGATTGACAGAGTTTGGCAGATATACATACAGGTTGGTTTAAAGGCCTAGATATTTATATTATTTATATTACTCTATATTGTTGTTAATTATGTAACAGTTAGAACAGAATTTTTCCCATGATGCTTTTTGATATTGTTCATAATACTGTTTCCCTCACTGCGACATTGCTTGGAGCCTTGCTCTCCCTCCCTAGTTCCACAAAATATTACATAGCTACAGCTACTAAATCCCGCCCCTAGTTTGTCCCTGCCTGCCTGTCAGTCAAACCTCTGCCCCGCCTCTTCTCCGGCTGCCTGTCAGTCAAGCCTCTGCCCCGCCCCCTCCCTGCCTGCCTCAGCGCCTCGCGCAAAAACAGCAGCGGTGGCCGTTGGGGGAAGAGAGTAAATAGAGAGAGAAGCCTCAAGATGGCTGACTCGCTGGGCTCCATTCACCTCACCGGGGCTGCTACTGCGGTAGCCACGGCAGTCGCCTCCGCCAAAAGCCAGCTCGTCAAGCCGACCGAGGCTAAAGGAGCCCCGGACAACCGCTCTCAGTCTTCCCGGGAATTCAACCCGCCACCGCCCAAGAAGGTCCGAGTCGAGGAGAGGAGCGTTAAACCCAAGAAACTCAACAGGGAAGGAGGAGTGGGAGGCAACAGTAGCAGTAAAGAGAAGCTCCAGCAGCCGCCGAAGCAGAGTTGTGGCAACCCAGGTTTGTGGAGCTTCAGCCCGGCCAAGGCGAGCAGCATCAGCCCCTCGGTGCCTGCTGGTGGATCCCAACCACCGACCAACATACACAAAGTCTTCAAACAGAGCGATTTCTTCCTCCATAAAGCGCCTTCCTCCTCCAAACCCAAGAAACCTAATAAAGATAAACAGCGGGAGAAAGAGAGGGAGAAGAGGAGAGGAGGCGGAGAGGAGAAAAAGAAACATAAGCTGTTGACCGCTGGACCTGGGAGTAGTAATAATAATAACAACAACAATATCAGCGGATTTATTAACATTTCTGCAATGAAGAGAGAAAATGGGGAGGTCATATTGCCACAGAAAGGTAACGTTAGGCCCGTATACTCTATTTTCAATGGCAATGTGCGCTTTTACGCACGTAAACAATTAACTTTGTGTGCTGATATAGCGAATTCATAAAGTTTTTTTGGCCTGTGTTTATAGTCAGTGTGCTGCCCCTTTAGCTGCTTAGCTTATCGTGGATTCAGCCACTTGGGATATGAACATGTGGCCCTGAGTGTGCAGTTGTCTGCCTCGTAATTTGTCTGGACAGTCCCATTTTTGGACTACTGTTTCAAAAACGTTTTTAAATGTTGTTTAGGCTCAACCAGAATACGTTGCTGTTGCCTTTATCCACGTTTGACAAACTGGGAAGCTTTACATATCGAGTTTAGTGGTTATTTAGTCAAGTTTAGACGTTATTTCCACAGGCTATGGCTGCCTGCCTTTTCAGCCTATTCACCCGCTCGTGAACCCTCGAGCTCCACAGCGTTCCAGGGCAGTAGTCGCGCGACCTGGTTGTTACATGGTGACCAGCTGCTCTCGTGCTGCTGCAGAAATGTTGCGTTGTACCACTGATCTTCACGTTGTAACACGTTTCTTTTGCCTATATATCGCTAGTTACATCCAAAAACATCGATATGATAGTGCGGACCTAATAGGCACCGTTATAAACAAGCTATAATCTCTGTCACGACAGTAAATTGATTTAGCTAGATTATTTTTTATTTCGTATCATTAATGCGCCTTTAAAATTTTGATTGCCTTTGGAGAGGATTATGTATTAAAAACTGCACGTTGTTGTCATAACAATATGACAGCCGCCCGCCATTATAGGGTAAGTGTTGTTTTGGTACAGCACCACGCCCCCCTCTGTAACCCTAAGCTATATGGGAGACAGAACGAAGCCAGGCAGATCTGTAGCTTGTTTATACTCCATGTTCCACAGTTGGACAGGCGTAGCATGCTGTATTAATCACTCCTCCATTCGTTTACTGTAACGTTGAAACATTTATTAGAACACTGAAACATCGTACATAAATATTTTATATCCTAATATAGCTCTATATATCTAATGACTTCAGGCCGTTTATCACATAACAAATACGCTGTGTATAGCCAGAATAAACCATCTTATTATTTTATAAGATAATATTAAGTTTATTGGTCCCTTAGGGGAAAATGTGATGAATATTTGAACACAAAGCTGAAGCCACACATGTCTGTTTTATGGCTGTCTCATCAATGGACATGTGTGTGTTTTCGTTTTCGTGTGTGTTTGTCAATGTCAAACGAAAGTGTTACAAAGTGTGTGTTTTTGTGCATGTACTGTATATGCACATGCTTCTTTTTGTGCGTTTATCACTGACACACTAGCAGGGTCACTGAGTGGACGTGTGTGATGCCACCCGTTTCCAGTTGGCTAGTTTAGGAGGTCATGACATGTTTTGAACAGCCACTGCAGTCAGTGAGAACACCAAACAAGCCTTGTTGTTGGCCTATAGGCTTTCTACATTATCTGAAACCAGTCTTGTAAATGGGCTATACTGTGTGTCTATATTTTAAATAAGCAAAAAGGTGACAGGCCATGATTTAGTTATTTTTAGAATGTCTAAAAGGCGTTGTTAGGCATGACACAAAGCAGAACAAATTGTAATGAAAAAAGAACATAAATGTTCAATAAATCTTGTATTTTCATTCAATAATAATTAAATAATAATTTCAGTAAAAAAAAATATTTCTCATCGTATGAGTTTTTTGCCCACGGACCAAAGAGCACCCTCTTACAAAACCCACCAGTAGCGCTCCTATATCTGCTTTTCACTTCAATAATTTCAGTAGATTTTGTTCTTCTGCCAGGCATTACAGCTCTAGTACCGGTATGAGTGGTAATTTGTGGTTAACATATTAATTTTCGAATGAACTATTGGCGCTGTTTGCAGGTGTGCCGTTACCAATTATTTTACAATGGCTTTGAATATGACTCAGCCAATTATACTAGAAGACAAAAGCTATCCTATACTACACTGTTTCATAATGTACTGTAGTTGTCATTGTATTTGTGATAAGGTTGAAATAGAAAATACTGTTTTATTTTACAGACCTGTTGTTCAGTTGCCTAAATGTCAGAGAGGAAGACTGCAAGGTTGCAGGATTTGAATCCCTGGACCCAGCTGGGAAATGTGGATGGGGGAATTAATAATGCCCCCCCCCCCCCCCCCCAATGCCCCCACCCCTCTAACTGTATGAATGTGAAGCCGGGTGTTGCTGAAAAAGAGCATTCATGCCTAACAAACCTGGATACATTAAGGATTAAAATGCTCCATTCTCAGCTGGATTTGCCTACAAATAATGAAACTAGAGTGTGTCAATTTTCTTCCTTGACATACTAAAGAGGATCAGTTTTCTTCCTTGACTCTGTGACATAGTTGCCTATAAACTCAATCTTAAATTGACATTGGAAATTGTCCATTTGGTTTGGATCCTTTCTGGATAGTGGACTGGATAACTCAGTGTGTTTTCAGCATGCACTTAGTCACATGCTGCAGGTGTTGAGTGGCCTAATGGTTAGAGAATCTGCTCCTCAACAGGAGGACCTGGGTTCAAGGCCTTGTGCAGGGAAGTGTCCTTGAGCAAAGAGACTTAATCATTTCCAGCTCCAGGAGCGCTGCGCTGAAGATGATTCTGCTCTGACCTTCTTGGAGGGGAGAATTTGTCTACAAGGATCAATAGAGTATCACATTATCACAATAATATTATTAATGGTGGGTTTGCTGTTTGAGCTAGGCTTAAGGCAAACAGTGGCCATTGGTTACATTTGGAACTGAAATAAGAGACATGAGACTGACAAAGTACAGTGAACGAGGAAACCAAGAAAAAGCTAACTTTAATCAGGAGAAAGATTACAAGAATAGGGAAAAATAGCCTCTAACCACTAGGCAGAGTGGTCTAGTCTTCAAGAGACTGTTGTGGTCTAACTGGAAGGTCCCAGGTTTGATCCCCAGTGATGGCGAGTGAGGCAGAGTGGTCTAGTCTTCAAGAGACTGTTGTGTAACTGGAAGGTCCCAGGTTTGATCCCCAGTGATGGCGAGTGTCCACCTGGGTGACGTGGCCTTGAAACTGAGTTTCTTACCAGGTCCTGGAGAAAAAGAAAAAGCATAGCAGTATATATTTTTAATTGCTAAATTGAAGTCAGAAACATCCTCAAGCTGTGTTGTTCACATTTGTGCACTGATGCTTTGTTTCTGTGAAGCCCACACATTCCTCCACAGAGTACTAGCGCAGCGCTATTTGAATTATACTGTGTGTTAATTGTACTACAAAATTAGATGGGAGAATGTCCTTTTGATTAAAACACACAAAGTGTTTAAAAAGTAACAGTCTGTGAGCACTCAAGTCAAGTACTCTAAGGTCAAGCGAAACTTTGTTGTCCCTGCAAGAGAAATTCTTTGGGTCAAGTGCAAGCCAAGATGTCAAGTCAGGTGCCCTTTGATCTCTCTAAATAAACCTAAATTCCAGTTACTTTATGGTGCAGTAGTTGTAGTTTACAAACTGCCGACCTCTGGCCTTCTATCTGTGAAAGCTTTTTCTCTGTTAGAAAGAGTGAAAACCACCTGCTGTGTTCACCTTCACATCCTCCTACTGCTCGAAACACCAAAGAACAAAACAGACAAAAATACAGTGGTGTGAATTTTCAGTTTCAGACCCATTCATTTCTGATTCTTTTTCACTTCTGTCTTTGTTGTGTTATCCTGTCCACACCTCTGAAAAAAACTTTGACAGGACATGTGGCCGTTTTCGGGATTGAACTTGTAACAAGCTTATGAGATGGTCTCTCTAACCACTAGACAACCCTGTCTAATACTGCCCCGTCTTTGTCAGCGTGGTTCTCATGAGTTCAAAAGAAAGTTTCTCTTCATTTTAAGTGGAGACTTTTCTCACCAGCTGTGATAATGCAGCATTTTCCCCAGTGTGTTAAAGGCCAGACCAGCCACCTGGACTAATTTATCTCTCCTTCCCATTGGAAAACTAAATGTATCTAACCTAAGTTTTGCTGGCAATGTTTATATCAAATAATTATGTAGTTATGTTTTCAAATTTCCTGTCAGATTTTATCATTTTATTAATTTAGTGCTCAATGGATTCATTTGTCATTATGCTGCCATTAATCTGGCACTGAACCTGTCAGGCCTCCAATGTAGGCAGCTTCGTCCGGGTTTGACAACTTTTCTTAGGGAAACCATGAGTATATAATATTATTTTTGCATAATATTTTTTTTTTCTATTTTTCAGTTGTGAAGTCCTCAAAATTAAAGGACTAGCCTAAATTGATGTTTTTAATTTCACTGTTTTTTTTTCTCTTCATCAGACAGAGGTTACATTTATCATGCAAAAAATGGTTTGTTAGCATTCTTAGCATTCCTTATTTAAACCGAGGGGCATGGCTAGCTACAAGCTAACCAGTGAAGAAAAACGACCAACTAAAATTCAAAATGTCAAGGTATTCCTTTAGACACTCGTATTTAGTCGGTAAAAAGTGGGTACTGATGTACCTTTAATTCTCCTACTGCCTCCCTTAAGCCTTTTTACTTTCAAAGCATTTTCTCCTTTGATCCTGCAAACAGTGAGTCCAACCCCACTGTGTTCACTTCGACACTCTCCTACTCCCCACGTCTACAGGAGAGTGAACACTCTGAAAACACAGTTTCCTTTTCAAGACGGATCTGACCGAGTTCAAAAGAAAAAGTTCTTTCGAAAGGAAAAGGAAAAAAGAAATGCCAAAAAAAGAATTACAATGGGAAAAAAAAACATAAAGAAGGGTCTTTATTTCTTTATGGGGAAATAAAAGAAAAAAGAATCAAAGCATGCAATATATCAAAAACAATAATACATATAATTTATAAATAGAAATAAAAATAGTTATTTTGGGAAGGAGAGAGTTTTCTTAGCTTGGCTGGAGGTGAGAGGTGCTGGTTCTCAGGAGAAGTGTGTGTGTGTGTGTGTGTGTGTGTGTGTGTGTGTGTGTGTGTGTGTGTGTGTGTGTGTGTGTGTGTGTGTGTGTGTGTGTGTGTGTGTGTGTGTGTGTGTGTGTGTGTGTGTGTGTGTGTGTGTGAGTGTGTGTGAGAGGGAGAGGTGCTCATCAAATTGGATTCTTACAGTGTCCACACACCTAGAAATAAGTATTTCAGACAACACTCTATCTGTGTGAGACAGAGAGATCTGTTTTTTCACAGTTTAGAGCTGCAACGATTAATCGATTAATTGATTTGTTGTCAACTATTAAATTAATCGCCAACTATTTTGATAATTGATTAATCGGTTTGAGTAATTTTTAATAAAAATAAGTCAAAATTCTCTGATTCCAGCTTCTTAAATGTGAATATTTTCTGGTTTCTTTACTCCTCTATGACAGTAAACTGAATATCTTTAGGTTGTGGAAAAAACAAGACATTTGAGGACGTCATCTTGGGCTTTGGGAAACACTGATCGACATTTTTCACCATTTTCTGACATTTTATAGACCAAACATCTAATCGATCAATCAAGAAAATAATTGACAGATTAATCAACAATGAAAATAATCGTTAGTTGCAGCCCTATCCCAGTTTAAGCATGTAGCTGTTCTCATCCAGAACAGCTTACAATGAGTGCAACAGAAGAGTGAGCTCCAATTTCTAGACCTGCAATAGTAAGGAGGGCAAGATTCAGAGAGCCACCGCAACCTGAGAAGAGATGTAACAAATATTCCTTTAACACTAGAATGATCATGTAAGATAGAGAGAGTACTAGGAAAGGAAATACGTACCGAGGAGAAAAGGTAGAGAGGACTTCACAGCTCCAAGACGGGGGCATATTAAAGCAAGTACAGTGGAACATGAGGGAGAATGGGGGATGTGATTCAGGAAGGAGAGGGAAACATGAGGTACTTCTTGAAGAGATTGAAGTTTTCAGGTCAGGAGTGAAGACAGGGAGGGACTCTGCTGTCTTGACAGGAATGGGAAGTTTGTTCCATCGTTGGAGAACCAGGAGAGAGATGAGTAGAAGCTGGGTGGAGCGATGACTTTGTTGCAGCAGTGTAGGGAAAGCTAAGCGTCCGGTTGTAGCAGAAGTGAAGTCTGGACATGGAGGATGAAGCTCCAAATATCTCCACAAGAACAGCAAACTTAGAAAAGTGGTCTTATATGAGGACCGTTTTGGGGATGTTGCAAGATTAGATTAGACTAGATTAAGGAAAGGTTAAACGTAATGGCTAAGGTGAAGAGCATGAACTTGGCTTTGAGGCTATTGATTTTTTGCTGACACTGCAGTCATGTTCTCTTGTGGTCACACTCAGGTCGCATTGCCACGTATCAGATATGTATCGGATCTAGGGCTGAAAGATAGACAAAAAATGTTTTTATTATTATGTAATTATTTGACAGAATATTGCAGTTGCGATTTAAACTGATTCATAATATCAGTCATGACAAGTTTTTCATACATGACATTTGTACATGTATATTTATATTATAACTTAAAAATTGTTTAAAGAAAAGTGATGTTGTTAAAAAAAAATAGATGTCCCTGTGTAGGATTTGAGTATGATTGAATTTTGAGTATGATGATTTTCACCAATATTGTATTTGATTCATGGACCAAAGATTATCTGGAGCTCTAAAACACCTTGTTTAGAAATCCATTTTGGACGCCCCTCTCTCTTAAGCAATTCATTGCAGCCTCTGCAGTTTGGAAATTGCAAGTTCATATTGTGATTTCAAATTTTTTTCCCCCGATTAATTGTTCAGCTCTAATCGGATCTACTGTAGGACCACATACAAATGTGACCCGAATCGGAATTAAAAAGATCAGGTTCCATGTGTTTTTTGGTGTTCACACTGCTGATCTGTGTCACATCACATGTAGGCAAAAAAAACATCTGATTTGGGCCACTTCCACCTGTAGTGTGAACGTAGCCATAGTGAGAGTTCAGATACAGGGTCAGGGAATTGATTCAAGCCAAAGGACCTTTTTAACAAACATAATAAATGTGTGTGTGAATGAGTAAATCACGCCTGTGTTTCTACCATCAAGACCTCAAAAACCTCCACTCTTTCTTCCACAGAACACTCAAATAAGGACAAGGCGAAAGAGAGGGATAGAGAGGAGAAGGAGAAGAAGAAGGTCAAAGAGAGAGAGCGGGAGAAGGAGAAGGAGAAGAAGAAACACAAGGTGATGAACGAGATCAAGAGGGAGAACGGAGAGGTCAAGCAGCCACTGAAAGGTTGGTGGAAACACACACACACACACACGCTGTTTTATTTGAATCCACTAAATTATATGAGAGTTTACATAAGATTCAGATATTATAGAAGTTCAGCCTGACTCAAGGACATTTATACAGTATTTAAAAATATGTGAAGGATAGGATTTGCCAGAGAGCTTCTGATACAATAATACTACAATACTTAAGAGTATTGTAATGATGATAGTATTGAGATTTAATACTGAAATAGATTGGATTCATGTGTTGTTTTCTTCATTTAACTACAGAAAGAAGCTGAAATAATTTTCTTTAGGTTATTAACATGTCAATATTATAATTGTTTGGGGAATCTGTGGGCTAAGCTGCGTATCACACAGGCTACTTGTAATATCGTAAGTTCAAATCTGGCTCTCATCTTCCCTGTCACTCTCCACAGTATGCGGTTTAATAAAGCAGAAATGCCTTGATAATCATACTAAAAAATAGAATGCGTTGAGTAGAATCAATGAAACTGGGACAGATCTCACAGAAATCGTCTATTAGGCATTACTAGAGACCATTACTATGAGCATTTAGCGCTTTCAGTCCACTGGGAAACGCACGCGGTTAAATCTCATCACGAATGCCTCACTGAAATGCACCTAGAGTTATAAATGATGTTTCCCCACGCATAAGTGCACCCTGTTGCACCCATACAGGCGCATTTCAGTTCCGTAGAGGTGCACTAGAAACCTGCTGGTGAGCTACCCGAACGCATTTGGTACTGGCCCACTTTCACGGGGTGCTGTATGTCATCATTATGTATAACATGCAAGCAGCGTACACAACTGCTCAGTATCCCAGTGGGTGTTGGAAAGGTGCTGATACTATATTGTCCCCATAATAGGCCCAGCCCAGTACAGCACGGAGCCTGTGTGGTGCATAAACTCTCAAAGTGTGCCAGTGGTCACAACTTGTTTTTTTTGCTCCCTCAGGAATTTAGATCCCTGGCATTAGGTTGACCCTCACACCATGCTACAATTGGTCCTCACACTGTGGGATTGCACCATAGGTTTATTTAGCCTGGCCTGCTGAGTGTGTCTGTGTGTGTGTGTGTGTGTGTGTGTGTGTGTGTGGGGATGCTGATTGCACTAGCGCCTGGTAGCCAGGATTGTAACACGAGAAGCTGAGAGACAAGCCAGGGCAGTGGCATGCCTGCCCCTCTCTCCAGCCTCACGCTCTCTCTCTCTCTCTCTACAGCTCTCTCTCTCTCTCTCTCTCTCTCTCTCTCCATCAGTCTCCCACTCTCTGTCTGTCTTCCCCACTTTTGCGCTCTGTTTTGCTTTTTTCTGTCTCTACCCATCTCTCTGTCTTTCTGTCCTCTTTTTTTTCAAAAGACAGGATTCAATTCAGTTCAATTAAATGAGGCTTTATTGGCGTGACCATGGTGAATTTGCAGTATTGCCAAAGCACATTATACTGTAATGCACTAGGACAAAGTATGAATAATGTGAATATTATCCGCAAAAGAATATCAGTATAATACCAGCAAAACAAACTCAACATTAACAATGACTTGGATGGAAGGAAAACAAGAACTATAAAGGGAAAGTGAACATAACATAGTTCTCTTTCTCTAATTCTTTTTCTGTCTCTCTCTCCTACTGTGTGCCTGTCTTTGCGTGTGGTTGATATATGTGCGTATCTTTGTGTGTGTGTGTGTGCATGTACTGTATCTTTCAATGTGTGTTTGTGCGTCTCTGTATATGCCTGTGTGTCCTGCTGTGTTTTACTTTATGAAAGCAGTGCCCAGTTTCGCTGTTAACCTTTTGACAGTCGTGAATTATTTGCGAAGAGGGCTGTCATGCCAGCTGTGTGTGTCTGTGTGTTCGTGTGTGTGTGTAATCTGAGCCTCACCACAGAAGTGCAGCACCAGTGTGTGTGTTTTTTTTGTTTTGTTTTAAGACTTGACCTTTTTAGACAGACAGAAACACACTCACTTACACACTCTCTCTCTCTCTCACACACACACACACACACACACACACACACACACACACACACACACACACACACACACGGATACTGATCTTGATTATCACAGTGTTCTAAAGCTCCAGCCGGACTTGCAGTGTGTGTACGTGCAGGTATGCCATGACCACACTGTGACATTTCAAGGAATTAGTAAGGCTTTAGTCACATAACATAGCCAGTGGTTATAGATGCCAATTACAACAGGATGGTCTGGCCCGCCATTTCAATCTTCCTGCTGTCTGTGGGATGGACAGGCAGTCCCTGTAGTGTTGATTCATCTTCTCCCTGCGAGTGTAATGTTAGCCTGGGGAGAATGGGAGATGTGGAGTGAGAGAGGAGAGGTTTAGAGAGAGTGAGTGTGTGTGTGTGTGTGTGTGTGTGTGTGTCTGTGTGTGTGTGTGTGTGTGTGTGTGTGTGAAGTTTACAGTCATGGTAAGAGAGAGTTAGGTATTTAATCATTTGTGTTTACGATAATAGAGATGGAGAGCAGGCTATTTAATCAGACTGAAGAGAGAGAGAGAGGAGGAGGTACTCCACCAGAGAGAGTAAGTTTACAGTAATAGAGAGTGAGGCATTTAATCAGAGAGTGTTAAGTTTACAATTGTGGAGAGTGACGGAGACAGGAAGTGAAAGTTAGGAATTTAATCAGTGTGAGAGTGTTAAGTTTACAATCCAAAAGAGTGACGGAGAGAGAGCCAGCCAGAGAAAACAACATGTATAGGAAATCAATAAGCAGCAAACAGCCATTCTGACACTAAGACTGATTTACTACCACTGAGCCTCTGTGTGTGGGTGTGTGTGTGTGTGTGTGTGTGTGTGTGTGACTCACAGAACTTATCTGACCTTACATTGATCATGACCGTCTAGCCAACTGTCCCAGTTGCACATATGTGTGTGTGAGAGAGACACAGTGTATTTGAGTGTGTATCTGTATCCTTGTGAGGACCTCATTTCATAAATGCGAAAGGAAAATTACACACATTAGAAGCCTGATGATGGGCTATTTTACTTTTACTGGCATGTTTGATCTGACATGTTTTTTCCAGAACAACAGACAGTGAGTGGGCAGGTAGGGATTCACTGTCTTGCTCTTGGACACTTCAACAGGACATGTGGCTCTTGATGACCGGAAATTAGCTGAATTTAACCTGTGACGTTTTGGTTATGAGACAGTCTCTGACCATTAGGCCACCCTCCTGGCTAAGATGGGTGTCAGGGTAAATGGGCGGTGGGGTTAATGTGAAATGAATGTTGACCTTTTGTTTTTTATCTGTATTTCTGTCATTTGTTGCTCTCTAAAGCTCCTAATTCTGTGACAGAATGATGCAGGTTTTGCTTCAAGTGCTTTTATAGATAAATTCAGCTTGACTTTAGGGGTTAATGTTGCAACGAGTTCGATTCAAGTCAGGCTAAGGGTAAAGGCTGGATGTGAATTGATAAAAGTTGAGGTTTGGGGCTGATTATTGTTAATGAAAGGACATCATAGATGTAGAAATACGTGTGTGTGTGTGTGTGTGTGTGTGTGTGTGTGTGTGTGTGTGTGTGTGTGTATTTGGAGAAATAGGGGGAGGGGTGACTTGCGGGTTAAAGAGCTTTTGGATTTGTAGCCAGGGTATTGTACTGCAAATACCATCTCTGTATTGCTCTCCCTCTCTCTCTCTCTCTTGCTCTCCC
The DNA here is from genome assembly GCF_046629955.1 of Centroberyx affinis. Lineage (NCBI taxonomy): Eukaryota > Metazoa > Chordata > Actinopteri > Beryciformes > Berycidae > Centroberyx > Centroberyx affinis. The sequence goes on from NW_027280166.1 coordinate 38,791, forward strand.
ACTCTCTCTCTCTTTCTTGCCCTCTGCTTATTTTCACTCCCTGTCTCTCAGTCCTGCCTTATCTGGTGTTGAACGTGTGTAGGGTACAAACTAGACTGAAGGTGTACGTGTGTGTGTGTGTGTGTGTGTGTGTGTGTGTGTGTGTGTGTGAGCGAGATGGCAGTCGATGTTGGAATTATGCTGAGGCAGCAGGACCTCTATCAAAGCGACACGCATGTGCACACACTGATACACATATGTCCACAGGCTAACTACATGCTAAGAACACATTCTTACATAACCGCTGGGCAAGCATGAACCAGCTATCAACACATGCAAATCGTTATGAACCGCCCTGGCACACACACACCCACACACACATGCACACACACACAGAGTAGCACCGTATGTAAATTTGCATGCTACACCTTGCCCTGCCACAGGCATTAGAGATGGACGACCATGTACAGTATTATATCTGTGCAGATATGCTACTGGAAAGTGTGTTTCCCTTGCTTGGTCTTATCTACTTTTCTCAAGGGATTCCATTTTGGGGTTCTTCATTTTATATACATATATACATATATACAGTACTGTGCTTAGGCACCCTAGATTTTTTATATAAATTTCTTAGAAGTAATTCTGTTTTTGAAGACAGAATCACCTTTGTTTTTATAAATATTAAAGATTGACTGACGAATTTCAGCTAGTAACATTATTTTCCAAAATGGGTCTACAGCAGTGGAAGAGGTATACGTAAAAAAAACTGACATTTTCGGTATGCTATTCTTTGCACTGGCATTTTTCACTGCTTTTCCAAAAAATAGAGGAACCATGACAACCATAGCATGGGACTGAAACATTTCACCTCTAACGAGCCAATCGGCAGCAAATATGTCAACCTGTGACTGTTTACTGTGTGAGGCAGGAATAACTGAATAGGAGCCGTCACTCAATGGACTGTAGGTTTTGAAAGGTGCCTATTCATTTAATCATTCACAGACCATTAGGCCACCCTCCTGGCTAAGGTGGGTGTTAGGATAAATGGGTGGAAGGATTAATGTGAAGCAAATGTTGACTTACTGTTGAAATACTTAAGAAATCTTGAAGAAGCATTGATGTATTAATATTAAAGAAGCACTGATAGTGTGCAGGGAAAACTAAGGAAATACAGAACATGTTATCATGTGGTTTACAGCTGTCTTCTGATAAATTAGTTAGTGCACCCCATGTTGCTTGATTGTACGAATGATGCAGTCACCCAGCGGGCCAATCAGCAAGTAAATGTAAAAAGTCTTAGGGGGAAAACTGTTTTTCAAGAAACTCAAAATGGTGGAAAATCAAGTAGGGTGTACACTGATGGTCCTGGAGGAAAATTTGTGGAGCAAGTGTAGCTGGGTAATTTAATGTTGTTTGAACCTGCTGTGTGGGAGATGTGTGTTTTTTTCCCCTGTAATTGTAGTGCCCCCCTTGGGATAATCAGTGTAACTTTGAAAATACCGGAATGCAGCGGTGCGATGCATCATTCCCCCAATTTTTATCAAAATCGAGTGGTTTCTGAGACAGTGCAGGAGGAGGGGGATTTTGGGGGGGGGGATTTGGGGGGATTTGCGGGGGGGGGGCACCATCAGAGTTTTACGAGGTTTGGGGTAACGGTTCGTCTCACCTCGTAATTCAAGCATTTTCAAAATTACATATATTTCTGTGGCAGTCCACTATATCCACCTGTACCAGACAGTATTTGCTCTTATCTTATTTCTCTCTCTCCATCCCTCCCTCTATCTCCCTGTCTCTCTATCCAGTCGAAAAAGAGAAAGCCAACATCAACTCAGAGGAGCTGCAGATCAAAAAAGTCAAGAAGAAAAAGAAGAAGAAACACAAAGAGGGGGAGAAGCACAAACGCGTGAAGATGTACCACCGCTCCAGCCAAACCATCTGCGCTGGCCTGCTTCTCCTCCCTCCCTCCTCTCCCTCTTCTTCCTCATCCTCCCATCCCAAACACACCTCCTCCTCCTCCTCCTCGTCTCCATTCAAACCCCCGCTCCCTGTTCACCCTCCTCCTCATAACAACAAAAACTCCCACCTCCCACCATCCTCCTCCTCTCCTCCTCCTGCCTCCAAATCCCTCTATAATTCCTCCCTCCCCAACTCCCTTAACTCTCCGGTATCCTCCCTAAAGACCCCCCACGCTTCACCAACCAAACACCATCCTGGGATGGCAGGCCTGGAGTTTGCCCCCTACATGCACATAGAGACCCAGCCTAACGGAGGGGCCCTGGTGGCCCACGCCTACACGTCCCAGCTGTCCTCGCTCTCCCTGGGCCAGAGGCAGAGATTCGCGCAGGAGTTTGTCACCTTGGCGTTCAGCGAGGACTCGTCCCAGGTACAGTATGCATGTAGGTCAGACTGATCCGTGGATGTTGAGTTTAATGCATTGCGGTGCAGCTGCAGTATAGCGCCCACTGTTGGAACATTGCCACCACACATCTGGTTGAGGTAGTGATTTATATATATATGTAAATATTTTTACTCAAAAATGTGTTGTCTGAATGGTCCAAGTTAGGGAAAGGGTTAAATTAAGGCATTTTTTGATGAAGGTTAAAGCCCTGATCTGTGATTGCAGAATGCTGCCCTCTATTTCCTCACTACTGGCTTTGTTTACAGAGAGATGTATTGAATTTTAAATATTTTTTTCACTCTCAAATTTATTGTCAGGGCTTGATCCGAGGACTGGCAGTATGTGACAGCTAAACATGCGTGTTACGTGTAAATGAGGCTGGAAAAGCTGGGTTTACACTTGTAATATTTGTAAACAGTGAAGTAAAGTACAGCTGTAATTTTGAGTTATGATCGGTTAAGAAAGTATTATGTGAATAGACCCAAGATAAGAACCCCTGATGTAATGTGTTTTGAACTGATTTATGGACTGTGTTTTCCAGGCAGCCAACTATGTCATGGGGATCGTCCACGGAGCAGCTACCTACCTTCCTGACTTCCTGGACTACTTCTCCACCAATTTCCCCTCAGCTCCGGTCAAAATGGAAATATTGGGAAAGAAGGATATAGAAACCACCACTATGGCTAACTTCCACTCTCAGGTTAGGACAGACATGCTCGCACACACTGGGAATGTCGGGTGGATGGATGGATGTACACGATGCTGCAACTGACAATCTAGATATAAGGAAATTCAGAAGCATATGTATATGGTTGTTTGCATTTGGTTGTTCAAGTATGGAGCTGTAGAAGCAGAAGGCACAGAGCAGATGGTGACCTTTTTGATATGAAAAGTGAAGGACAAGATATGCGCCTATAGGGAGCATTTTAAATATTCACTGATTAAACATATCATGCACACAGACAGTTGGGAAATACACCTCCACGCTACAAACAGAACTGTAAGTGTTTCCAAGGCTCTTACTTCCCGTGGAGGCTCTTCTTTATGTATTCCCTTTGATTAAATATCAGCTTTTTCCCAAACAGACAATGAACACAGGATCAATTCAGAGACCGACATACCACAGCCTTCTCCTGACATTTATACTTCTGTGATGTGCTGCATGCAATCTGAGGGCATGTGATATAATGCACATGCCATTTGATCCTGTGAAAATGTCAAAACCTTCTTTATAAATTAAGTCCTGTGATGCATTACGCACATTTATGAAGTCACATGATGTAGTACATGTAATTTGAAGTCATATGATGGAGTACGGAGAAGTCAGGTGATGTAATAGCAACGGCTGATTCACTCCATGATATACCACAATTTTATCACAGCTGGCTTTGTGCTCACACTCTCTCACACACACACACACACATACACTCTTACCTTCTGGCTCTCTCTCTCTCACACGCATGCACACACACACACACACACACACACACACACACAGTATTAGACTATCACTGCGGGAGTCTCTTAAGGAGTAGTAGAATCTGCTGATGTGATGGAAATGAAGTGGACACATGCATGTATCTGAGGCAGAGGCCTAGTTAACTAGAAAGGGCTCCATTGGAGCTGCAGAAAAAAATTGCACACTACAAATCGTATCTTGGATCATTTATCTTAATACGCACACAGGTGCGCGCACACACACACACACACACACACACTCAGTATCTGTTTGAAAGCTGTAATATTGCTGGCTCTGCATTTCAAACAGGCTGTGTTGCTGGGAATCATGGTTAGTGGACTCTGTGTGTGTGTGTGTGTGTGTGTGCATGCTATATACAAGTGTATATTGGTGCATGTTCACATAGATTTGCGTAATAATTGCTTTGCTGGTTCATGCTTATCCCGTGACTATGCAAACGTGTGTCATTAGCATATAGTTAACTCGTGGACATAAAGAGTGTGTGTGTGTGTGTGTGTGTGTGTAGTCTGTCATGGTCAGTTGTTTGGCTTGACCTTTGTGTGTGTAAATTGCCATTCTGTTTGTGTGTGTGTGTGTGTGTGTGTGCACATGCATGTGTGTGTCTGTGTGTAAGTAATAAAATGAGTAAATAAGTAATAAGTAAATAATTGAGTATGGGTGTCTGGGTGTGTGCATATATAATGCACGTGTATGTTTGTCTCAGTCATCTTGTGTGTGTGTGTGTGTGTGTGTGTACATATCTCAATGTCTGTGTGTGTGTGTCTTGATATTAACCCATTTCCTAGCAACCCATTTTTTTTATCCCTGAAAATAGAGATTCATGAAGAAAGGAGGTTGATGGGATGGATGGAGGAAGGGAAAGAGGGTGGATGGGATGTTAAGAAACAGATGGATGGATGGATGGATGGACAGATTATGGTACAAGAAGAGAGAGTGGATGAAGGGTTATTGGGAGACAGAGGGATGGAACGGAGGAAAAGACTGGAAGACTGCTGAGTGAGGAATGACTAAGACTGAGGGAAGAGGATAGATGGTGAGAGGGAGGAAGAAAGAGGGATAAAGAGAAACATAAAAGAGAGATAGGGGGGAGAAAGATGCAAGTTGTATTGTTGTGGTCTTAACCATCTGGTGAAAGCATCTGTCTCCATCTGTCCAGTGAAGAACAGCTTTAGGTGTTTTCACTGATGTCTGTGTTTCTTGGAGTAAATGACAACATTAACAACAACAACAGTGGCAGAGGTGTGTGCAGTGCAGAAGTGGGAATTGGACTAATTTCAGTGCTACTTAACCCAAGGGAGCAAAGGTTAAGTCAGGGCAAGAAAGAGAAAAAAAGAAAGCAAGAGGCCATATGAGAGAAAAAAGGGAGCGGGGGCGAGAGCAAGAGGTGAAAGATGGAGAGGAAGCAAGGGGCTAAGTGAGAGAAAGAGAAAGAGGTGGATGTGAAACAAAGAAAGGGAAAAAAATGAAATAGAGAGCAAGAGGTAAAGTGAGAGAGACAGCGAGAGAGAAGTGCTACCAGCTGTCAGGCAGACAGCAGGCTTGCATCAGTCAGGTTAGACAGTCACAGCCAACAGGAAAAGGTGTTTTTCTTCTTCTTTCCTTTTTTAAAAGCAGAAGTGTAGCAGCAGCCATAGCTGGAGGCCTCTCACCCACTCCTCAACAGACTTCACAGCCTTTTGAAGCCAACTGGAAAAACAAGATGTGTGTGTGTGTGTGTGTTACGCTGGCGGGGTCTGTCCTGGTTTTCCCCCTCTGAACACTGCGACACGGCTAGACCTCTTCATTTAGAGTTGTCCCATGTCTGTAGTTCAGTAATGAAAAGCCTTTTGTTGCCTCAAACCTCCTGAGTGGCTTTGTGTTGAGATACTGCCTGCTCTTTTTCATTGTGAGTGCGGGCAACACCAGGGACAACACTATGTGTGTGTGTGTGTGTGTGTATGTGTGTGTGTGGGTTACTGTAGGGCGAAGAGCAGGACATGTTTTGCTCTCTCATTCTCTATTTCTCTATCCCCCCTCTCTCTCTCTGGCTACTTTTTTCCTTATTACTTACTATGAAATATTTATAATGTTTTTCGGTCTGTATCTTGGCGTCCTGCCTCTGTCTCGGCCAGGTCCGCCTCATCAGAGGGATCCTCGATCTCAGCGGGACAAACCTGAATAAATTAAGTGTAAATAATGAATGAATGAAGTAATAAAAAAAGAAAATGTCAGGACGCAGCGAGCCTGTGTCCTGACCTGTCCCTTTAAGAGTAGTGTTCCTTGCAAGGCTAACGTCATTGTCCACTGGTCTTGTTAATTTTTTTTCCCCCTCCTAGCTCTCATACAGGAAGGCCAGCTTTGACCTTGGGCGCCAGCCACTCTCTATACACAGACACACACACACACACACACACACACACACAGATGGATGATTTCTCATATACTTTTTTATATTTCTTCATCTCTCTCTGCCTTTCTCTCTCTCTTTCGCTCAACCCTCTCTATCTCGCTATCTCAGTCTGTCTCTCTCTTTTATCCCTCTATTTCTGTTCTGTTTGGTTGTCTGTTCTAGTCACAAATGACTGGGTTCACATGCTGCTTTCTGTAGTGTGTGTGTGTGTGTGTGGGAGGGATAGGATGAGGGGAAGGGAGAAGGAAAGAGAGAGAGAGAGAGCGGGTATTTGCATGTGAACTGTTTATGCTTGTGATGTTTTTGTGTTCTGTTTTCTTTGCGTGTGTGTGTGTGTGTTCATTCTCTGGTGTAGATTTGCTTAGTTCACGCTGAGTAGTAAATTTCATATGCGGGCCCCTGAAGTATGAGACACAATCAACTTCACTATGCCTGACAGACGACACACACACACACAACTGAGACACACAGACAAAGATACACACTAAAACTTCACAAACAATACACACACACACACACACATGCTTGCTCTTCCACGTGTAAGCTCATTATCTGTATCATGATTGATAACGAGTGGTGTGTGAAAGTAAATATTTTTAATTGTTATCAAATAATGACTCTGCAGGTACCAACATTGCCTTTCTGCTTTCCATGCTTTGGATTAGTATTTTGTATTCAGTACCTGATATGAAGGCATTTTCATCGATGTTATGGCTCATGGCAACAGTCTTTTTTTAGGGCAGACACAGTCGGTGTACTGGGACAGTGAGATAAGTCTTTAGTCTTTTAGTCTTTTTCCCGTTGACTCTTTGAGAGTCTAATGTAGATTTCACATCAAAAGATTAATATGAGGCAAAAGAACATACTGTCAGCATTTGATTTGGGGTTTGTATTGGTGTCCATGTTAAAGCTGCCGTTTGCGATTCGTTCTTGATTTGTACTTTTACCGTTTACTGTTACTTTTATTTTTACTGTTTTTAGCAAAAGCTAACCTTGGTGGCTAGCAAGGATACTTATGCTAACTAGCATGGTAATGATGGCAAAAGTTCACTCACTACTGAAGCAATACTGTAGCTGGCTCTTCATCACTGGAAAACCCTTTTGGGTTTTTAGTGCTCTCCATTTGACAAATGCTGAGCCAGTATTGATTCGGTGCTGGGAACGGTCATGCACAAGTTTAATTTCCGTGCAGCGTTTCTGAGTTGTAGGTGGAGGATCTGTAGATGTGGAGTCTGCCAGTCCCAGGTTGCACATCAACTTCAATTTATCCGTTTCCAGCTCCAACCTGTCACCATAGGCAACTTGCCACCCCCCCTGCACTTCACCTCCCCACCCTCTCCAACACAGTGTTTACAAAACAAGCACAGCATAGGGCAATGCACCAATCACGGATCATGCATTTTAAAACCAAGTCCTGATGCTAACTTTGATGTTAACTCTGATTAATTGATCTACGAACATTGAAGTTGGAAGTTTAAGAGTGAAGAAAGCAGCCATTAATTGCATTTTTTTATCTTAAAGTTTGTTTGTGTGTTCACGTGTGTGTGTGTGTGTGTGTGTGTGAGAGAGAGAGACAAAGAGAGGGATTATGTAACAAAAGTGTGTGTATTTGTGTGTCAGGCACCAGTCAGCAACTAGCAGCTTTGTTGTGACGCAGACAGGGTAATAGACTAATAGACTTAGTGCCCTGGAGACTCACTGAACATAATGATTTGGAGAGAGAAAGAGAGAGAGACGAAGAGAACTGGGAAGGAGAGAAAGAAGCAGACAGACAGAGAGACAGAGAGGGAGACTGGGGTCGAATATAGCAGTGAGATGATGTAATGGCATGAAGTATTAGACACTCAACGAGAGAGAGAGAGAGAGAGAGAGAGAGAGAGAGAGAGAGAGAGAGAGAGACGGATTGAAGATAGAGGAGAGACTTATAATAAAACTAACAATTGGATACACTGAGTGAATTCGAGACAAAAGAGAGAAGAGAGAGAGAGACTTGATCTAATAGACTTCCAGTAGTAGAGAGAGAGAGAGAGAGATGATCTGTTGGTCTTAAAAATAAACTGCTGGAGTCAAAGAAAGATAAGGATGATAAAAGAACAAGGGAGAGATGAGAAAAATAATGTATAATAATGTCCTATTTTTTAATTTTGTGAATTTTTGGAAATGGATTAGCAAATACGATACAATAAATTTGGATAAAGTTTTTATTGTCTTATTGTTTGTTTCTATGAATGTTTTGAAAAGCTCCATATAAATAAAGCTTATTATTATGACTAGCTTAGTAACAGAATAATAGTCATATATATTTGCACAATGACCCACCTACATCGAGTGAATTTACATGCACATTGTATACAGATACTAGGGTGTGTTTGTGTGTGTGTGTGTGTGTGTGTGTATGTGCGTGCATACAAGCCTGATTTGTCTTAGTGAGGGAGGATTGGTGCATCTTGAACAGTAAGTTTCGGGGGAACTCTATCACATTTCCTGTTTCCTTCCTTTTGCATTCTCTTAGTATAGACAAGAGATGTGTGTAATTCTGTGTGTGTGGGTGTGTGTGTGTGTGTGTGTCTGTAAATCACGGATAGTTACACTTATTTTCAATTTCATTTATTTGAAGCAGAGGGTGTGTTTCCTAATACTGCTGTGATGGCGTGAGACTGTTCTCCTTTGCAAACAACGTGGGGGTTATCCCGCTGTTAAATTATGCATGTGTACACACACACACACACACACACACACAGGCGGGCAGAGAAAATAAATGCTCATAAGCACAAATGGTTATAAGTATGCACACAGATGAATGCATACACTCACACATACACACACAGTGGCGGAGAAAAATTATGCAAATACACACAAATACTTGTAAGTATGGACGCACATGAATGCTTACACACACACACACACACACAGAGGAATGCTCTCTCAGTATCTAGGTCATCGACTCAGTGTGACTATTTAAAGTTGTGTTGTTTGGATATGTGGTGTGTGTGTGTGTGTGTGTGTGTGTGTGTGGAGTAAGTATTCCAAGCTTTTAGTCACTCATGTTTTCATCTTCTGGGGATATTACACATTCTTATTTAACCAGGCTGAGAACACATTCTTAACTAGGAAGGATAAACACAAGTCTGTTTTCTCATGGTTGACTCTTTAGTGTTTGGTCTAAACAAACATTTGAATATTTCAGTGAAAATTACAAAGGCTAAAGCAGATTATGGACAAAAAGAATCACTGGTATCGCTTTCTGCTCTCTGCGGTGACTGGTGACATATCTGAAGCTACCAGCTTCATTTGGCTTCTTTGATTTACACTTTCAGTGTGTGTGCACAAATGTCATGCTAGTTTGGCTGAGTGCTTCTTCCATCGCTTGTAGAAATAGCTTCTTGCTTTTTGAGATGCTTCAGAATTGTTGTCTTGGAGCCATCGTACAACAACTCTGTCCCACAAACCTCACACTGAACAAGATTGCCCTTTATTTTCTAGAAAATTGCCCACGCTGGGCTGTCTTGTGGCTTTGATAATGACATAACTGCTACCGAAAGCACGTACTTGAGGATGAGTGCAAAATGATGTGAGAGAGCATGGAGGGAATTTTTTTTTGTTGTTGTTTTTATTTTATTTTTTCCTAAATAACACCAGAACCGCTGGCCATGGTTCTTTCTCAGTCGTTTGAGCACTGCATAGTTCCACTCTGTTAAAATTATTTTAATGATGTAGCTCAATATTTAAAGTAAATGTTAGCGAGCAAATTACAAAAGCCGACGTTGATCCCTGTGATTAAATATTCAAACATTCGTTTTTTATGGCCCATCCCTGTTAATTAAGCAGCCTAGGTGACTAAGAGCACATTTATTTAATCAGGCTAGTGGACCAAGAACACTTTATTTACTGCAACACACACACACACACACACACACACACACACACACACACACACACACACACACAGACACACACACACACACACACACACACACACCTGAGAGTTGCCTGCATCCTCAGTCATATACAATTTGCCTCTGAGCAGCTTCACTGCAGAAATTTGGGGATTTAGTGTCGTGCTCAAGGACGCACCTGAGAGCTTCACTCCTGTTCTGCCTCATTACTTCCATCTTCATTACCTCTGCCTTCTCTCCATCCTGTCTTTCATCCGCATCTCTCTTCACCTCCCGTCTTCTTCCTCACCTTCGCCCACACTTAACGTCACTCTCCCTCTCCACTTCCTCGTCTCCTCTCACCCTCTCTAACCCCCCTCACCCACCCTCCCTCTCTCCATCTCTCCTACTCCTCTTCCTCTCTTTATCATCTCTGCCTCTCACTTTTCCTTGTCTGATATCTTCTGTCCTGTTGTCCCCCACTCTCCCCCCTCACCCCTTTTTCTCTCCTTCCTCTTCCTCTTTCACTCTTGCCTCCCAAAAATCCATCTTCCTCCTTTTCGCCCTCTCTCCCTCTCCTTTCCTACTTTTGAACGGTTTCCTTCATTTCCTCCTCCCTTTTCCTCCCCCTCTCCCGTCTTGGCTCCTTCCCTCCATCATCTTATACTTTCTCTCCCCTTTCTCCATCTCTCTTTCTCTATTTCTCTCTCTCTGTCTCTACCCCTCTCTCTCTCCTTCTGTCTCTCTCCCTCTGTCTTCCTCTCTTTCCCTCTCCCATCTGTCTCTCTCTCTCTCTCTGTCTCTCTCTCTGTCTCTCTCCCTCTGCCTCTCCATCTTCCTCTCTCTCCCTCTCTCTCTCTCTCTCTCTCGCTCTCTCTCTCTCTCTCCCTCCTCTCTCTCTTCCCCTTAATCCTTTCTCTCCTCTCTCCATCCTCACTCCCCCTGCTCTGTCTCTTTCCCCTTCTCTCTCTTTATCTCTGCCTTGTTGTCAAGTGGTGACTCACTGGAGGCGTGCAGCCAAGGATCTGGCTAACACACACAGTCTCTCACACACGCACGCACACACACACACACACACACACACACACACACACACACACTCATACTGAGTTTTCAGCCAAGAGTACAGCATGCAGGCCACATGCTGCACGTACTGCGCACGCACACACACACACACACACACACACACACACACACACACACACATACAAAGACTCTGTTGAGGGCCAAGGGTATAGGCGAGTTACACACACACACACACACACACACACACACACACACACACACACACACACACACGTACACACACAAAACACAATACTCTGTCAGCCAAGTGAAGAGCAGCAGTCTGTTGAGTCACACTGGTGCAGCAGAAACATCAAATGACACCACCAACCACACACACACACACACAAAACATATACATGTTCCAACTACAGTATTTCCACCAGCAGTAGAAATAGCTTGTGTTTTGACACCCTATAATAATTGCACCCACCGTGTGCTTTATATGATTTTGTTGGGGAACATTTAAAGTCTGGTTTGGGACACTGGATAGGTTTGTGGGTTTAGAGTGTGTTTATATGTTTACATTCTTCTGGGTCCCATTGTTAAGCGTTACATTTTTTAAATTTGGATACTGGAGTAGGCTGTTGCTCTGTTGGTCAAGGCTATAATGCTACTTATCTAGTTGTAACCTGATGTTTTATACATTTTACAGGTGAAACATACAGTGAAACATACCGTGAAACATATGGTATGTATATGTATATATGTATGTATATATACTGTATATGTGTGTAATGTTGGGTGTTCTGCTGTGGTCGTTGCAGGTGAAGAGAACGTACAGCCACGGTACGTACAGAGCCGGGGCGATGAGACAGATCAGCCCTGGTGGGAGCCGTGGACGAGGAGGTCGGGGATTATTTCCCAGAATTCCTCGGCATGCTGGAGGAGTCGCCCTTCCTGAAGGTCAGTCAGAAATGGCAAAGAGGACAGGATGAATGGAAGCAGCGCTGAACAGCAAATTATGGGTGGATGGATAATGAATGAATGAGTAAAAGTGACAGAGGCTGTCAAATTAGCATATATGGATGAGAAAGCTTTTTTCTGACATTTTATGGAAGGGCAAGATAATAATTTACAAAATGTTGTATCTTGTACTTGAAGGGAATAAATGAGGAAGCTGCAGCTCGTTATGTGTTACTATGCTGCAAAAAGTTAAAGTTAAGAGAAAACAGTCCTTCAAAGTTTTTTTCACACAGTTTAGTTCTGTAGATGTGAATATAGAACAACAGAAACAGAAGGAAAAATGTTAAAAATCATTGATAGAGTTACACTACGTTACTCCAGTGACATTTTACATTTTAAGGCCTTACAAAGAGTTAAGGATAGAGAAAATACTCCATCCTAAATATTTGGTTAATACAGCTATAAACAAAGGATGGACAAATATTTTTACATAAACTCAAAAACGCATTTGGAGCACTGATTATTTAGAAATGCAAGAAGTAGAAAATGTCTTCTTTGCTCTAATATCATTAATTCTTTATTTATACGCTTATAAGCATCTTATCTTAAAACTGATCATATATTCTTAAGTGTCATTAAAACCAGAGCCTGTTGAACCTTATGGGACAAAAGGTTTTGCCATGGATCAATTTTGGCCTATGACATTTCTCTTTTTGGCAGCTCTGAAATGATTGAAAGAATGGATGAGTAAGTGAACAAATGAATCAATGAATGCATTTATTTACACTGTTTTGATTTGACTCCCTCTTGTTCTCGCTTTTCTTTCTCTGTCTCTCCCTCCCTCTCTCTCTCTCTCTCTCTGTCTCTCTGTCTCTCTCTCTCTCCGTCTGTCTTTAGCGGACTCTGCCGTGGGGAACCTTCTCCAGTCTGAGGCTGATGGATCCCACAGAGAGCGACGATGGTCCTATAATGTGGGTCAGACCTGGAGAGCAGATGATACCTGTAGCTGACATACCAAAGTCCCCTTTCAAAAGAAAACGGTGAGTTTTTACACACTTGCACACACACTTGCACACACAGTACAGACTCCAAACACTCCCTTTTAAGAGTAAACAGTAGCTCCAAACTGTGTACTGTGCATTACACACATAGACACACACACACACACATGCAAGCACACACACACACACACAGATGATACCAGCCAGTATTTTGGATCTTCCTCAAGCACTGCAATGAGAGAATTAGCAAGGATTTGAGTCTCTATGAATGTTGTTTACATTGGCTACGAGTCTCAGTGGTGTGTGTGTGTGTGTGTGTGTGTGTGTGTGTGTTTTGTGTGTATTCCTTGTCGAGCCATTTACCAGCTTGCCTCTTCACTCTCCCTACTGCCTGTGATGAAAAACACACATGCACACACACATTTTGAGGCAGCAGTGGTAGCAGCACATTACTTTGTTGTAGCAGAACAGTGCAGGATGAAGCAATTACAGCGTCTCTGTTTGTCTTTGTCACAATGTCACTGTGGCCGACACACAAGCATACGCTCACGCACAGAGGAACACATGCTTTCTATGAGTGAAACCATGAGGCAGAGAAATGGAGTGTGTGTGTGGGTGTGTTTGCGTGCGTGTGCCTCTGCGTGTGGTGCGTGTGCTATGTGGCTCACCACTTAGATGAGATCATCGTTATGTTAATAGAGTCGACATCAGCGCGAGACAGAGACACTACTTCACATTACTTCCAGCCGAGCATCGGTCAACACACTCACACACACACACACACACACACACACACACATTCTCTTTCTTTCTCTGCATCATTTTCTTTCCTCTTGTCTCCGCTGGTTAATAGTGACATTACTAATAATGTTTTTGATTTGTTCTTGATAATACTTGATTTTTTTTCTTTAAAGTAGGAAAGGGAAAATTTGCTGGGCTCACACATTCACACGTAATAGCTGTCTTATCCAGTGGTTCTCAATCTCAGTGGGGTCCGGGGACCCCCAGGGGTCCTTGAGGGGGTTCCAGGGGGTCCCCAGCAAAAAGGGGAATAATTTATTTTCACTATAATTCCATCCATAAGTAAGACAATGACAGAATGTATGACTATTTTGGTCATGGATTTCATACACTTTCTGTAATAAAACATCTAAAAGCAAAAATCTTATCAGATGGGGGACCCTGGGACAAAATCTTATCAAATGGGGGTCCGTGGTCTAATTTGTGTCAGTTTAGGGGTCCTTGACGTGAAAAATTTTGAGAACCACTGGTCTAATCTACTCAATCAGACTTTCCTGGATGAATAAAAGTTAAGTAAGGAAGGAAACCTACTTGAATTCAGCCTGTAAATATATACATTACACATTTACACAATGCACATTATGAAACATCACAAACACAGCAGTGGATTTGGGGGAGGGGGGTGTATCGAGTGATCTTGAGATGAGGGTGCATCTCCGGGGCATTTGAACCACGTCTAGACAGTGTTTGAAGGGGTGGCTGTCAAGAACGTGTGTGTGTGTGTGTGTCGGTGTGTGTGGCTGTGTGTGTATGCTGCCTGTCAGAAACATTTGTGTAACAGCTGGGGTTGAAGGAATCTGTTTTTAGAGGGATGGAGATGGACTGATAGATGGATATAGAAAGACAAGTAGAGAGAGAGAGAGAGAGAGAGGTGTTAGGCTATTCTCTCCTCTCTCTTCTTCATTTACTGTCCCCTGCCCTTCTCTTTCCATCCCACCTCACTATCTTTCCATCCTTATCAAGTGCCAGTTGTTATAAATCACCATGACACAAGAATATGAAATGAAATGGATTCTGCAAACTGTCTACTTTTCTCATCCTCTCCCCTTTTTCTCCCCTCCATCTCTCCTTGATCCCTTCCTCTCTCTCTCCCCTTCTCCTCTCCCTAACTCTTCCTTCCTTTCCTCCTCTCCTCCCTCTCACCCCTGTCTCCTTTCTCTGTCCTCTTCTCTCTCTACCTCTATACATCTCCTCTCCCTCTCCCTCTTACCCTCTATCTCTCTTCTTCTTTTTCCCTCCCTTCCCCTCCTCCTGACCTCTCTCTCTCCTCCCTGATTTATTGTCGTGTTCCAGCATTGTTTATGTTCAGGAAATCTCCAAGTGTCTTTATAGGAAGCACACATGGTTAATATGTTATAGAGGTGTGTGTGTGTGTGTGTGTGTGTGTGTGTGTGTGTGTGTGTGTGTGTGTGTGTGTGTGTGTGTGTGTGTGTGTGTGTGTGTGTGTGTGTGTGTGTGTGTGTGTGTGTGTGTGTGTGTGTGTGTGTGTGTGTGTGTGTATGCGTCTGTGCTTGTGTATAAGACAAAAAGAGAGAAAGTGTTGGAAAGAAATACAGACAAATTGAAAGAGAAAGAAGGTTGTAACCTTGTTTGCAATGAAACCTTGTCTGCAGTTTCACCATGTGTTGTGTTGGGGGGAATTTAAGGCTGAACCTCTCTGTACAGCGCTGGCTTCTTTTTCTTGTTGTATTCAGTGGAAAGGCCAAGCTGTTACACATCTCTGACAGCACCGAGACTCTCAGTCTCTGAGAGCTTAGCTTGATTATAGTGGTCAGAAGTTGAAGTTTAAATAAAAAAAATACTTCAGCTTTTAGCGAGAGAGCGCCACACTTCAACCGATTTACAGTAATTGCATAGTAACACAGCAGTAGCCTTGACCAGCCCTTCCCACAGTTGCAAATGGGACAGAGGCCGAACGCAGAGCGTGCTGCTCCTGTCTAGACACAAATGGCATGGAAAATGACACCAGCCGAGGTGCGTCCATCTGCAGCCCTCTGCCCTTCAGCAAGATGTTGAACCCCTGCCTGCTCACACGCAAAGTTTCTTTGGATAAGAGCATTAGCTGAATGCCTGATCTGTAAATGTGACGTACACGCTTTTTAAGAGTGCGCTGTAGCTTTAAGAAGATGTACATTAACGGTGTCTCTCGTTAGAGAAGGTGGTTCCCTCTCTCTCTCCTTTTCTCTTTTCCCCCTCTCCACTCCCTCCTCTCCACGCTCCCTCCCTTTACTGCCTTATTCCCTCCACCCCTCACCTCCTTCCCTCCCTCTCCTCCATCATCCCCTCCTTCCCTTCGCCACCTCCCTGCCACTCCTTTCCCGCTCCTTCTCTCACTCCCTCTGTCCTCTATTGCTTTCCTTCCACCACCTCTCCTTCCTCCCTCCCTCCTCTACTCCCTCCTTTGCCTGTCTGAGAGTGAAAATCACTTTATTCGCCAAATGTACAGGAATCTGTCTTGCTGACATTGGTGCAGAGGCGTTTTGCCACATACATATTACTGACAACAGAACCTCGCATTCAGTGCTAGAGGATAGTTTAAGACGTATTGTAGATGGTAGACTTGAAATATCACTCCTCTCTTTACTCTTTCTCTTTTCACTCTTTCGCCTAGCTTTCCTGGTTTTACATTCATTACTGTCAGCCTGCAGTCAGCTCAGACACACTGCTGTGTGTGTGTGTGTGTGTGCGTGCATTTTCGTCTCCCCCTACTCTCTGCACTCTTTTCCTCTGGTTCTTTCTTTCTCTTCCAACCTCTCCTGCCTCTCTCCTCTAATCTCTGAATGAATGAATACACGATGCAGTGTTCAGCACTGGCAGTCTAGCTGCTATTCTGTGTGCGTGTGTCTGTCTGTCTTCGTGCTCTCGAAGGAATCTCTTGCAGACGCTCTGAGTGTGTGTGTGTGTGTGTGTGTGTGTGTGTGTGTTTATACTCTTGTATGAATCTGACTGCAGCTCCAGTGTGAGTCACTGATCCAGTAGAGAGCTGACTGCAGTGCTTCTATTGTTTGGCAACTCGGCTCATTTTAATGCTTTTACTCCTTAGCTCTTCGGTTTGTGTACATGCAGCCTCTTGTGTGTGCGTGTGTGTGTGTGTGTGTGTGTGTGTGTGTGTGTGTGTGTGTGTTTGTGTTCTAGCACTTCTGTCCCATTGTGAATCGGTGACCTATCACTTACTCAAATCTAACTTTTTTGATTTGCACTCCATTCGATTTTACTCTATTTCATTTTCCACACAAAGCTCCCAATATTTTCTAATTAGATATTACTGATTTGTACTTTTTCAGACTTATCATTTTGTAATATTTGTGTTGAATTTTAAATGAATACTTCATTGATCCTGTAAGGAAAATCATTTTTTGGCCACCAGCAGGCACGAAAAACACAAAAGAAATTACACTGTAATGAAAAGAAATCGGTCTAAAGTGAGCAAAAGCTCAGGAATCATTGTAGTGTCTGCAGACGGTAAAAAGGATTTCACAAAGTGTTCAGTGGAGCATCTAGTTAGGATTACTGAAAACGCTTTCCCAGTCCCTGAATACGCTACAAAGAGGATGGTTCATAATGTCCATACTAATGTGAGTTTTCATCCTCTCCAACACATCATTACATCCCTACTGGTCCTCTTATCACACTGTGGCGTGGGTTTTACATCAGTGGGCAAGGCAACCGAAACGATAATAATGCCAGCAGATAAAGCCTGTCTGGTGCTTTTATTGTGCCGCAACAGACAGGAAGGAAAGAAGCAAAACTAGGAGAGCGAGCAGCCCACTCACCTTTTAGTAATGTCGTTCTTTAATTAGACAGCAGGAAAGTCAAAAGGGAGACCGAGTAAGGGGAGAAACAGGAGAGAAAGCTCTGGTGGGGTTCGATCCCAGGACAGTAGGGGCACACGTGTGTTTCCAGAGGAGGGAGGACTCAAACACTCGACTATCTCCGGACACACACTGTACTTTAGATGAATTGGTTGCCCTTGTGTTGTCGCAGGTCCACCAACGAGGTGAAGAACCTGCTCCAGTACCTGCCCAGGGCTAGCGAGCCCAGAGAGATGCTGTTTGAGGATCGAACCCGCGCCCATGCCGATCACATTGGCCAGGGGTTCGAGCGGCAGACCACAGCCGCTGTGGGGGTGCTGAAGGCTGTACGCTTCGGAGAGAGGTAGGCTGGACCTGCAGAGAAACAACAGATGATCCTGAGAAAACACACATACACACACACACACACACACACACACACACACACACAGAAACAAACACTTTGGTTTTGAACAGCAGACTGCTGAGTATGGGTAATGAAGGCAGTTTGCTTAGAAGAGACACACACACACACGCACACAGTATTTACACAGCTTATTCACCAACAGATTCACCATCTAATCCCCTCTCTCTCTCTCTCTCTCTCGATTCACCATCTAATCCCCTCTCTCTCTTTCTCTCTCTCTCTCTCTCGTCCCCTCTCTCTCTCTCTCTCTCTCTCTCTCTCAGTTCGGAGCCTCCTCGTGTAACCAAAGATGTTGTGTGTTTCCATGCTGGTGATTTCCCTGAAGTAGTTCAAAGGCTACAGTTGGACTTACATGAACCTCCACTGTCTCAGGTGCTATATTACACACACACACACACACACACACACACACACACAGATGGAGGGTACAGCAATAACCACTGCTCTGACGTTAGATCACATTAACACAATTAACACAGTATTCATCCTTCAAGTGTCCCAAATTAGATGCTACATTTTATACCATCCCACAATGTTACAATGTAATTGTCTGGGTAATGATGGTACATGATGATGGTACCCAAAACTGTGTGAAGTACTGTAATTGATATTGGATGCTACCACCTGGTGGATAACAGTTGTATTGCAGCAGTCTAAAGATTCATCTCTCTAGCAGACAAGGGAGGAATTGTCATTTGTTTCATACATTCAAAAGCATAATGAGTGTAGTTCATCTTCATTTCCACTTTTTATACTGACAAGTACCCAGTAAATTGATTTAAAAAAAAGTACATACCCTCTCTACTGTCTTTACCTATGAATGCTCTCAATACTCATACCAGGTCATTGGGTACCTAAATTGACCTATGAACTTCAAATGCAATTATTAGAACACAGTATCACTTATATTTTTCCCTTTGTACATCAGAAAACAAAGACTCCAAAACTTAAACTTGAAGTCAGTATATTTTATTTTCCAAATTCTCTATCCTGCTGCAACTGCAATACATTATACATTAGAGTACAAACACAGAATTGGGCAATAGTCATAAAATAGGGAATAACTTAAATGTTTTTCTCATAATGGGTTTTACTGCAGTCAGCAATCTTTTTTTCACAACAGATGTCAGTGTCAAATGATGGATGTTTCATTTTGGAGTGAAACTCTTAATTTCCTCTCTCTAACCCCCCCACCCCCCCACCCCCCACCCCCCACCCCCTCTCCAGTGTGTGCAGTGGGTGGACGATGCCAAGCTGAACCAGCTGCGTCGCGAGGGCGTCCGCTACGCCCGCATCCGCCTGTGCCACGACGACATCTACTTCATCCCCCGCAACGTGGTCCACCAGTTCAAGACCGTCTCCGCTGTCAGCAGCCTGGCCTGGCACGTCCGTCTAAAACAGTACCATCAAGGACAGGGAGGGGAGGAGGATGAGGAGGACGAAGAGGAGGACGAAGAGGAAGATGAGGTGAAGAAAGAGGAGGAGGAGAGGGAGATCGAGGAGGCGAGAGAGTTGAAGGAGAAGGAGCGGGGTACGATGGAGTTGAAGGAGAAGGAGGGAGAGGAGGGGAAGAGAAGGCTGGAGGTGAAGAGAGAGAAGAAGGAGGAGAAAGGGGAAAGAGGGGTGAAGGAGAGGATAAAGGAGGAGGGAGAGGAGGGGGACGTGGCAAAGAGCAGGACATTGCCAGCAATCAAAAAAGAGGAAGGAGATCGTCATCTTCATCTCCCTCATCGCCCCCCTCTCTCATCGCAGGAGGAGAAAGAGAGAGCGAGAGAGGGAGGGAGACCCAAACAGCGGGACGCCCCTCTTGCGAAGATGAAAGCAGAACATCTCCTCAGCAAGGATAAACCGCCTCCACCCCTCCCTCTCTCCCCTCCCACCGCTCTACCTCTTCATCAGGATGCGAAACCCAAAGCGCACCATCATCACCCTCATCATCACCACCACCACCATCATCATCATCACTCGGACAGTAGAACGACGTCTTCCAGCTCCGGTTCCTCTTCCGCAGCTTCTCATTTGGCATCCAAATCGCCCCTCTCTCCCTCCTTCTCTCCTTCAGCAGGATCCAGCGTTACTCCTTTGCGCTCCTCTGTCCCGTCTTTTGCTCCCTCCTTCGCTCCCAATCCATCTTCTACTGCTTCTCCTGCTCTGTCCTCCTCTTCCTCCTCCTCCTCCTCATCTCTCCTCACTAGTCCCAAGCCTGCCGGGTTCCACACGAACTCTCACTCGTCCCATCATCCACTCTCTCTCGCACTCCCCTCTTCCGCTCCTCCCTCCTCGTCTCCCCACCTCCCTCCCTCCTCTCAGTCGGAACAACCCGAGGACGAAGACTCACTTTGCCCAAAGCCGGACGTCCACTCGGACACACGGACGCACACGTTCCCGGAGGGCCGAACAGCGAACGAAGGGACGCACGGCGCGGATGTACAGACGCACCCCTCTGCGAACTCGCAAGCCGACACACGGACACACACGCCGGCCGATACCCAGACTCGTACGGCGACGGACGCGCGGACACGCCCGCTCTCGGAGAAACGGACTCACGGCGCGGACTCGGACTCACGGACGCCGCCGGATCCGCAGATACACACACCGCAGGACGCAGGGAGGCAAGGAATACACACCACACAGCAATACACGCCCCAGCACCTCCCAGCTCCCCACCTCCCCCAAATGCTTCCCCCTCCTTCTTTCTCCCCTCTCCTGCGGCACTCCCACCCTCCGCACAGACCCCCGATCCTCCCCCCGAACCCCCTCTCCAATCCCTCGCACCCCGCACAACCCCCGCCCCCGAACCCATCGCATTTAGGCCAAACGTTCCTCAGTCAACACGCACCATCCCACTCAGTTCACGTAACCCAGCTTCACCTGCATGCGCCACATAAAACCCCGTGCCAGCCAAATATCTCAGCCCAGCCTCAACCATATTACCCTCAAATGCCCCAGCCTCCACTAATTGCCCCCCTCGCCTCGCCGTCTCAGCCAAACGCCCCCCTGCCTCACCCGCCCCACCTCTCTCACCCACACCAGCTCGAACCCTTCTTCTCCCCTCAGCGGTCCCACTTCGCCCCTCATCCCTTCCTCTCCCACCCTCCTCCGCCTCAGTCTTTCATCTCCCACCCGCCCGGTTCTTTCCCTCAATACCAAATGACTGCACCGGCGCACCCTCAGCACCCTTCATCTCAGTCTTTCCACGCTTCCTCCCATCCCCCTCTTCCCCCTTCTTCCTCCTCGCAGTCTCCTCCTCCTCCTCCCCCCCCTCCTCCTCCTCCCCCTCAGCCTCCCTTTTCTCTCCTCCCCCCTCCACCCGCACAGCCCCCACTGCATGAAGAGGAACAGATTTTCTAGTTGTTGTTTTTTTGTACATAATGATACCGTTTTTAAATGACTGTATATGTCCAAGCTTTTATTTGGGGGTTGTGATGTTGTAAAACGATGTAAAAAGGAAATGAGAAAGATGATAATAGAGTGTGTTGCTATGGACACAGTGTGGTGTACTAGTATATAATCAGAGCTTGACGTTTCTACCCAAAGTCCTCTGGACTGGACCCGATAGCTTAGGGTTTGGATTTTACTGAATTTGATGCTTAATTGCTCGGGATGGTTTGTGCTCGGGTTCAAAAATATTGGAAATTGATTGAATTTATTGGTAGTTTTGGGCTTCAGTCAGATTTGGGAACACAAAAGTCTATACACTTTGGTTTGGACAGGAGATTTTTCAGGTTCAGGTCAGATTGGGCTCCAATTTTCGGGGTCAAGTCTACCAAACTGTCTGCTGTCTGGTTCTCTATTTTTTTTTTTTTTTACCTGAGCATAGCGCTTTCAAATATCAGCATATCTTCAGTGTCCTGCTAAAAATGGTATCTCTAAAAACTCCACTTATTAGGAATTGGAAACATTTTATAATGCAGCATTTAATGGTTTGGCTTGGTCCAAGAATCATGAAACATTGGTGAGACATCGGTGATAGTAAGAAAACATAAAACAGCAAAATTAAAGACATCAGGTCTCTGCAGTTGACACTGAATGTTTCAAATATTTGAAAAAAAGGTCATGAGGGTCGGTTTTGCTTATCTTGCAGCTAATGCTTCCATTTTTGTGTCAATGAAGTCAGGTGCACCTCAAGTTGCTCATATATTTGAACCTGTTTTCTAGCATATTCTTTCTGCCCAGGACTGTTTCTGGAATAAGGGTGGCTAAAATTTGTGAGGCTTTCTCATACAATATTATATTGATACAATATAATATTGCCATATTTCCCCTGTAATACTGTATCGACACCTTAATGGATACAGTATATCACAGTACTTAATATTGTATTTTGAGCAATAATGCTCAGCAATAATCTCCTCAGTATAATATTGCAGTTCCCCCTATTGATATGCTGACAGCAAGTATCAATATTTTGAATCTCATTTCAAAGCTATTAATGACAAGACATGTTGTTTAAAATGAAAAAAATACCCTTGAATAGCACTTGAAAGTCTAAAAGTTATTGAGTATCTAATAAGTGATGGATTTTTGATGGGTATTTACATTAAAATGTTTTGATGTTTTATTGCCCAACAAGGGTATTATTGTAGTTTTTCAAAGCAGTCAAATGAAAGGAAACCCCCTTGTAAATTTTAAAAAGCATATTAAGTCACAGTATACCACAGTATTGAATCACACCATGAAGAGTCACAACATTATCATAATGTGACACAAGTATTGTGATTATCTTGTACCAGTAGTTCTCTGCCAGGTCCCACTCCAGTCCTACAGCAGAGCTCTCAGTGTAATTTTGCTGTGTCTTTCAGTGTCTGTTGGATGTGAACCAGGGTCTCCTAATTTTGGAAACCAAGCACTTGTGTAGGGGGAATCTAACCCGGCCAAGGCAGTTATATAGGCCTTCAAGGTCTCAGGAAGCACTATTCAGCAGGGATGCACAGATATTGGTTTAATAAATTAAATTAAAAACAAAGCACTAAATCTTACGCATCTGCCAATACCAAGTTATGATCCATTGATGTTACTGAACATTATGGGCTTTGACTACTTGTTTGGAGTCATTAGACAAAAACTGTGATATTATCCAGTCTGATACTTGGTATCAGCATCTGTGCATCAGCAATTAGCTTCATTAAGAGTTAAACTCTGTGCAGCCCCATTACAGCACATCTCAGATCTCACAGTACCTGGATAAGAATGACAAGGAACCATAGCAATATTATACAGAGAGGTCAAGACTTCCCAAGTGTGACTCAACACCAAGGTTACTGTTTACGCCACTTTGTAACATGGATAAGTAAAGCGCTGTTTAAATACAGTTGTTATTATTAAAGTAATCCTGGGTCAGGAAACCCAGATTATCTCAGATTATTTATAGGGCAATTCCAGGTTCTTCCAAGATCAGTTCTTTGATTTATGCATTCAGGCCTCAGCTCTTCTGTGATGCGATTGTTCGTGGATACAAGCTCCAAGCCACTTTGAAAACAGATTGTACCCTGTCCTGTCTGCGACAAAGAACCCAAGAGTTCATTTCTAAAGCACTGAATATCATTACCTGAAGACCATCATTCAGTTTCTTTTAGAGCATCCGGCCTATAAAAATGTTATTTTAGGAACCAAGGACTTAAGTGATGTCCTGTCTTTTAAAAAGTACAATAAATTGTTTAAATTTAGTGCTACCAATCATTATTAAGAGTAGGTGATTTTCCAAATGGTGGATATCTCATTTTAGAAATAAACTCTTCAGTTCTGGTCCCGCAGTCGTGGAACTTGTCAAGGAAACTCGATTGTTTTGTTATTGTTGTCTTGACGTTACTTAATCGATGTTGGAATACTGCTAATGTAGCCCACAACATTTCCCCAGTGCCTGTCCTTAACTGTGAACTACTTAATGGCCCAGAGCCATATAGGGAAGGAGTTCTGACCTTTCATGGCAGTTGTCAGGAGTCTAGACCCAGTTTTAACTTTCACAAGGAAATTCCTGCAGTGTAAATTGGGTTAAGTAAAACTCAGTGGGTCAAAATCCTAAAAGCAGGGTTAAGTTTTTTGGGATTAGCCTATCCACAAGCCTGGAAATCTTATTTTTTGTTGTTGTTGATGCAAGAAACAAATATGGGTCCTCAGAAAAAAGATAAGGTTAAAACTTCAGCTTTCTGGGTGAATTTTTCTCAAGCAACTGAATTTCAGTGACAGAACTCTTCACTATATATGGCTCTGGGGAGAGCTAGGCGATAATAAAGCACTTGATGCCGGTTGTAAGGCGCTCTGCAGCTCTTTTTATGCTTTTGGGTTTCAGATGTTACAAAAACCTGACAGGAACTTCTATATTTTTTGTACAAATGAGACAAAAAATGGCTGAAAACAAAGAAGCCTTCAGGGGCTTGTGTTGTTTTCATAGAGTTTATTTATCTCAAGGTTTGGTTTGTTTGTTTTTTTTCTATTTTGTTCCTGTGATTTTTAACTGTCAGCACTGTAGTGTACATAAGAAGTTTTGTAAAGAGGAAAAACCTTGTAGTGTGGTTTCTACTTTAAATATGAGCCTAGCTAATAAAAGGTTCACTGTATCAAATTGTTTTGTAAGAAGTCCTACTTCCTGATTGTCCACACATATGTTATGCTTTATTATGTTACATATGTAATGTTAATCTTGTTGATGTTAGGCCACATCAACAAAGTAACCAACATTCACCAACCATCACTGGTGAAGGTGTGTGTGTGTGTGTGTGTGTGTGTGTGTGTGTGTGTGTGTGTGAGAGAGAGAGAGAGAGAAAGTTGTGGTTTTGTGAAGACTGGAAACACCTGTGTCTTAAAAAGGACTTCAGAAGCCCCTTTCTCTCTTTCGCTCTCTCATTCTCTCTCTCCCCCTTATTCCTATTTCTGAGAAACCGTATACCTACACTTCTGTCTATTATGTACCTCACTCTGTTCTCTCTCTCTCTTCCTCTCACTCTCTCTCTCTCCATCCCTCTCTCTCTCTGTTATACAAGCCACCCACTCACTGCAGTCTGCAGGGATGAGCTCAGCAGTTTCACCGGGCGAGATTAGAGCAGACAACACACACACTCTGCAGTAGCCCCATAATTTCGGGGCTGGTGTATGTCAAGTCCAATACAACTCATACTGCTTCTTTCTCTCTTCCATGCTTTCTCTCCCTCTCTCTCACACACACACACACACCAGGAATGCCGGAGGAACTCGACTGACCTTTAAAGAGTGGGGGAGAGAGTAAGGCAGGAAGTTGGAGCTGAGACAAAGAAAGGGAGTGAGTGCCTTGCAGACAGAGAGAGAGAGAAAGAGAGACACAGATTTCTATGTGCTCTGTCTGCGTGTCAGAGGAACTGAAGTGTCCCCAAGAAGCCAAAAGGGCAGACCAGACACACACACACACACACACACACACACACACACACACACACACACACACACACACACACACACACACACACACACACACACATACACACTGCTGTCGGCTCTGTGGTTGTTTGGGGAACTTGACAGTGTATTTCAGGTCAAGTCTCAGCTGGTATTTTCCCCAACCACAAGACGATGAGCTGTCCTGTCTGTGGAAATCCAACAGAATTCACTTCAGGAGCATTTCATTAGTCATTTGTTCTGTTTTCCATACCGTTTGCATAGTCTGCAGAGTATGGAAACTGCTGTGAATTTGTATCATTATTTGTAATAGTATGATTGCTGTATTGGTATTATTATGGCAATTTGAGATGACAATGTCTTGTTAATCATTATTAAGCAGAATTATACAGGACTTTTCTTGTTACAGAGTGCTCTTAAGCAACATTTAACCAGGTTTTTTGTGCTGCAGAGCCAAATATACTGGGAGCTTTTTAACTTTCATCAGCCTGATTTGAAAAGCTTAGTCTCAGCCTGGGACCTGGACTAATAGAAAAATACTGGTTAATGTACTGGTATTGTTGACATAGGTTGTCCCACTACGGAACGTGACCCATTTTGGGGCCCGACCCGTAGTTTAAGAAACACTGTCCAGCACTGGTGCTGGAAAAAAGGAGGCAGCCAAAGAATCAACATCCTACAATTTGGTGAGGAAGAAACAAATAATTTATTTTCTCACAAGACATACATTCATGAATAATATGTAAAATATTTTCTTCTCAAAATAGCCATTCCTTTACTTTTCAACATGGTGCAAAATGATGCAAAGAATGTATTTGAAATACTAATGAACCAAATGGCACAAAAACAAGTTTCAGTCATGCACAACCTCAATTGTTAGTATTATTATTATACAGCTGACTTGTGAAATGTAACCCTGCAGTCACAGTCAAGTCAGCACAGAAACACAAGAAACTGCTGATAAACAGGAATACTCAAAGTGTGGAGAGCTTGGGGTGGCAGTGTGACTCGTTTCACAGCACTGAAGCTGAACCTGCACAGGAACAAGATCTGACTTTTAATCCAATGTGTCCCATTTCTGATTTCGGAGTTTCAGAATCTTAATACTTCAGTCACCAAGTGTAATAAATGTCCACAGCAATGTTTCACGGCACATACACAGACACACACATCTTCCAGGTCACATACAGGGTGAAGGATTCAGGATATGTGGGGTATTTCATGTTTCAGGACTGCCTGGTTAGCCAGATAACTGTGACAAAGAATTATAAGCAATTCTTGACGTCTGGAATAATTTCTCAAAAGAAATGTTCTCTTATGGATGTCTTGCAACCATACCAGTCTCTCATCATGAACAACACCTTAAATGTTATTTAATAATTTGTGAAAATGATTTGCCAAATTGAAGAATCTGAACTACCCTCCACATCTGAGTCACACAGAATTTAAAAACAACAAAACAAAGGCTTTTCGGCTCAGGCGTAAATGCAGCCATACAATATCTACATCATGTAATGAAATTTACACACTATGATTTGGTACCAGCAACCCCCCAAAACAATCACTCTTGACTCTTGGTGTTGACAAAAGTGTAGTATAGTGTGGAAATTACACACAGCATCAACATTCACTAAAAATGTTGGCTATCATTCAGTCTCTCCCCATGTGACATTCTGAAGAAGAGCAGCTGTGCTAGCTTATGTACAGTGTGAAATCATACAGCAGGAAATAATATTGGAAATCTCAAATACAAAACAAAACATTACAGGGCGATGCTGTCCTTCCCAGTGTAGGTTTCACAGTAGTTTCATACAGAAGATGTCAGAGCAGCTCCCATGCTGCATTTTTCAAACTATGCATTGAGAAGTAGAGCCATTATTTGACTCTTCTGAGCTATTTTGCAACTGTCAAATGTGTTGACTCTGGATTTCCCAGCAGCCCTCTGTTCCACATTTCTATCCCGTGTAGATCTCTCATCAGGCAAGAAAGTGAGTCCCAGCTCTGCCAAAGCTCTCACCAACATAGTCCACTGAGGTATAAAAACATCGACTCATCAATGATTCTCTTATTTTTACAGATGTGTCTCTTGGTCTTGGGGTTAATACTAGTGTCTGAGACAATTACTTTACTCTCCTTGAGCTTTGCTCCTCTCAGGAAACAGGAAACAGAAACATATTCAGGCCAAACCAAAGCTCCCAGTAACAGAGCCCACACTAAACACAACCTTATTCCCTATTCTCTTATTTTTCGATATCTCTCTCTTGGCGTAATGATTCATGTTGGGGTCTGAAAACAGCAGTCCGATCCCTCTTACGCCTCTCTCCTTTCAGGAAAGATATTGAGCCCCAGCTCCACCAGCGCTCCCAGTAACATCGTCCACAGCGGTATGCACACAAACGTCAGCTTAACGTCGGCCAGTTTCTCCAGCTTGGCGCACAGCGTCAGGCAGAAGCCGAGCTTGAGCAGCATGGCCGTCAGGTACCAGGCGCGGAGACGCAGGTCCGGGGAGCCATTGCGCGGGTCGTAGCCGGGTTTGCAGCGGCCCGCCATCTTGACAGCGAGCATGAGGATGAGGATGCCGTCGAAGACCCAGACGGGGAGGAAGATGAGGAACCAGTTCCACTGCACCTGGAGGAAGGAGAATATGCAGAATGTAAGTCACATGGTCGATGCTTTTATCCAAATGCCTCTTCCAGTGCCACAAGTTCACACATTATTAGCATGAGTCAAACCCAAAACCAGATAAGATAAGATATGATGAACTTTATGAATCCTGAGTGAGTCATACTTTATGAACTGCAGCAGCAAAAACAGAATATAGATAAAATACAATAAGTAGAACACACTGGAGATTAAAGATACTGCATCCTCATTGTGCTAATGTGTTGTCTGCTTTATTTAATTTCTCCTGAAACACTAAAAAAATTCACAACCAGTGCAGGAGCTCAGAGTGGGGGGAGACTTTGACCTTTGACCTATGGAGCAATAATAACACACACGCAAATTACCTTCCCGTCCAGTTTGAGCACTAGCATGATGAGGAAGACCAAGGTGAAGACCCAGGTTAGCAAAACCCTCTGGGCCAGAGACATCTCACTGACTGGCAGACAGATCCTGCAGAGAAAAGGAAAGCAGGAGGCAGACAGACAGAAGCTAGACACACACACACACACACACACACACACACACACACACACACACACACACACACAGACAAACAGAGATAGAAGAGGTTAGAGACGGTCAGAAACACTGAAAATGATGATGAATACTAGCAAGCTAACTATCTACAGTAAAGAAGAGACACCAGCATACCATTACATAAACCATATTAAACTTAGCAACGTCAGTCTTTAGATTAAATCGCTAGGTATAATAAGCTAACGTTAGCTTTGATAGCACGCTAGCAGTTACTGTTCAGCCACCGTTTATTTAGTTAACCTACCTCACTTCAGTGTATTTGGAGAGCGGTGACCAGCATTGTCGTCTCCTTTATGCCACACAATAAAACTCCCAATGTTTCAAACGATGATTTACATATTCGCCGCCAAAACGTATTGCATCAGTTAACGTTGACAGACAAGCTCAAGAATACCGTTCCGTTATGTGTGTTTATCCCGCCCATCTTGAATATCAATTGGTTCTTATTTTGTCGGTGTCATTAATTCCACGGTCGCTATTGGATTTATTTAATGTCAATCATAGTCGACTCTAACCGTAAAGTGTTGGCAAAAGCGCAAGCCCTTTTCACTATTCCCTGCAGTAAGTCTGTCCGTCCGCCAGAGGTAAGTAACGTTCTTTCTATTTCTCCTGGTTGTTGCGTTTCTAAACGATTCCCTGTGTTATTGTCTAACACAGCAGCATTTTGTTGCCTTATATTTTTCACTTTTCGGTAACTTGTACGACGAATCGTCCAAATAATATGTGAGCCCATACTATATTTTCCCTATTTTATGAGCGTCGCCGAGAGATCAAGACTGCAAATGTTCTTGCGCATTTATACGGTTGTTGTTGGCTAGCAGTTGAAGTTGTATTTTTACAGTGAGAGAGACAGAAAGGGGAAAGCGATCGCTTCAAATATCGGCGACCAGACGTTCAGCATCTCTCACAGACAATGGATAAGGTTGGCTAGATCTGTACACTTTAAATTGAATTTAGTAAGCATAGTTTCGTGTGCGGGGGGACTTGGAGCGACCGTCGCAGTCAGGGAGGTAAGACTGAGAGCTTGCATGCCATGTTTGAATAACAGTGATCAGGATTTCGTTTTAGGGACAGCTATCTGGGGTCTTTGTGCCTGCTTGGTAGCTTAGCTAACTAGCTGTAGCAAAACAGAAGCTAGCAGCAGGACAGGCTGTGTGAGAACTGTGTAGAAAACAGGCTCACATCACGATGAAAGCTAGCTAGATGACCTCTCAATGATTTATAGAGCCGCAGACAAGCCCGGCAGAGTTCATGTCCTTGTTGGAGTAAAAATACAGACAGCTATTCTATTCTATTCTATTCTATTCTATTCTATTCTATTCTATTCTATTCTGCTCGGCTTTAATCTACTCTGCTCTAATCAACTCTACTCCTATCAGTTCCATTCTACTCTACTCTGTCGTTTCACTCCATTCTATTCCATACTAATCTATCCGATCCTATTCCACTCTACTTGTCTCTACTCTATGTCTCTACTGTCTCTACTATGCCCTACTCTATTTCATTCACTCTATTCTATTCTATAATAATCAACCACTCTTCTCTATTTACTCTATTTGATTCCACTCTATTCTATAACAATCAATTCTATTTTATACTATTCTATTCTATTCTATTCTGCTCGGCTTTAATCTGCTCTGCTCTAATCAACTCTACTCCTATCAGTTCCATTCTACTCTACTCTACTCTGCCGTTTCACTCCATTCTGTTCCATACTAATCTATCCGATCCTATTCCACTCTACTTGTCTCTACTCTATGTCTCTACTGTCTCTACTATGCCCTACTCTATTTCATTCACTCTATTCTATAATAATCAATTCCACTCTTCTCTATTTACTCTACTCTATTTGATTCCACTCTATTCTATAACAATCAATTCTATATTATACTATACTATACTATACTATTCTATTCTATTCTATTCTATTCTATTCCACTCTACTCAGCTCTACAATAGTCTAGTCTAGTGTAGTCCACTCTATGTCCTTCAATTAAATTATGTCCTATTTTATTTTATTTTATTCCATTCTACTCTATTCTAATCCACTCTATTTAATTTCACTCTATTCTATTCTATTCTATTCTATTCTATTCTATTCTATTCTATTCTACTCCGCCTAGCTGGTGACATAGCTGACTAGCTAACTGCTGGTTTTATCTGTCCTTCCCATATGAGCGGAGCAGCAGAGAGGCTTCAGCAGGCGGTGTGGCTCGGAGTTCGGCCAGCCTGCTGATTATCCAACCAGCCCGTCTGTTCCAATGTCTGACTAATGTTGTCATCACTCGTCCCTGCAGGTTTTCCACTGCACTCATAATTTGACCCCCGGGTTAGCCTTTCACATTGCACTGACAGAGCCGACACCATAAGTATCAGGACAGTGAACTCAAGCTTAACATCCCTGTAAGTCGTGTTTCATTTACGCTGCGATATGGATCGCTTATCAAAGATGTGTGTGCAGGCCAAAGAGCAGATTTGACTGCATATGATTGGGGATTTCTGTTGGCATCCATGTTAAGCCATGTTAAAATATTGACACCAGCAGAGGAGACCAACTACAGTGTAGCCCACTGTCCCAGTGCTTAGACTTAGCCGTTTACAGCAGCATTGTATAGTCTGGACTTCTGTTTTAATCTAGGAATATTGGTCATTTAAATACTTCAACAGGTATTAGTGCTGTATTTTCAATCAAGCTTTAGGAGCAGGCATGCAAGCAGAGCATTAACAGAGATGCACTGTTGTATAATGATGAAGTGAACCTCTAATTTCATCGACTCTCTTGCTGGCAGCATAGCTAAGTAGCTCCACCTGATTGAGTCCTTTAGTTATTCAGGTAGTCCCACTGAGATGGAGACCTGAACAATCAGAGCCATCTGCAAATGCATTTACAGTTTTACATCTTAGGCTCTAAGCGGATGCTTTTATCCAGAGCAACTTACAGTGAGTGAGTGCCACGGTCGAGTAATGCTTTAGTTCCAAGATCAACAACATTAAGCAAACAACAAGCAAAGAGAATATACACAAAACCATTCATTCAAACGGTTCAGCAAGACATACACTCAGCAACAAGCAATAATCCACATCTAATGCCGTTAGCCATAAACTACAGGCTGTCTGGTACGGCATTAGAAACAGTTAAACATTACATTCATCAGAAAAAGAGGTTCAGTGCTTTTAAAGGTCAATGTTTTTAAAGTCTCAGATGAGGGTTTCGACACAGTAAATTTTATTTGAAGATTCCACTTTGATCCAGCAAAGCACTGAAACCCCCAGCTGCTCCAGTGCAGCTGCTCAGCGGCCACAGAGAGCTGTGGTTGTCCTGGGAATCTCCCAGGTGTGAATGTGTGTAGGTGTTTGAACGTAAAGCAAGGCGGTGCTGAAATGGAGCAAGTGCACTCAGCGAAGGTTGAAGAGAGTTGTCTGTTTGTTGCTTGTCGACAGATGAGATGAAATCACTGTTGCTGCTACTTAAATGTCGACAAGACCGGCGTTGTGTTACACCCTGCTAGAGTCATAAAGACCAGGGATTCCTAGGACGCTCATAACACACACACACACACACACACACACACACAGCCTGTGGGTGGGGCTACACAGTGTGTGTGCCTCTCAGACAGTGACTGATTGTCATTCAGACCAGTAGTACATTCCAGTTAAAGTACTTTGTAGTTAAAGAGAGATGCATACACATTGTTAGAGTCATGTAGGTTCGCTTTTCCTCAGGGCGCTCAGAGATCAGTGCATTGTGTGTGTGTGTGTGTGTGTGTGTGTGTGTGTGTGTGTGTGTGTGCGCGCGTCTATGTTGATTTGCATTCATATGCCCAAAGTGGATTGCAGCGGTTGACTGGCTGTCTGATTGAGTGTATCATTGTGTGTGTGTGTGTGTGTGCGCGCACGTAATTCTAGCATCCACATACCCAGACTGTTGTTTATTGTCTCGGAGTGTCCGACTAGCTCGCTCTGTTGTATCTCTCTTGTTCTCGCTCCCCCCCCCCCCCCCCCCCTCTCTGTCTGTAGAGCTCTCAGACGAGACTCTATTGTACGTTTTGAATCTGCCTGCAGAGCTGGTTACATCATCAGCTGCAATATAGTTACATCACACACTGGACTGCAATATCATTTTACGTTTACAGACCGTAATTCATAGAAATATAGCTGTTCCAATATTGACTGCTGCAAATTTTTAATTACTAGAGGCTGCTGTTTTTATTATCAGACAGCCTCACAGTCACAAAAATAGCAATACGTCAGTCCTGTGCAGCTGTGATGGAGCAGACTGACAGGTTCCCTTAATGACCAGGTTGACAGTGTGTTGCACCAGGAAAAGTCATGGCTGTTCAGTTTGAAGCGTTACAGGCAGGATTGGACAGCAGCCACATTTTACTGTGGATCCAGACTTGACCAGCCAACTTCTGCAGGTGTGGTGAATCTTTTGTATTCTAAAAATCAGATTTGGCTAGTAAAAATCCATCAGGGAATCCATCAGTCACTGTGGCTGGTGGACAGAAATTTCCTGACTATGCCAGTGACTGATGTTTTGAGGAATGGCTTTAGTAGCCACTGAGGCCAAACCCTGACAAGATACAGTGAGACTTAGCTTGTCATCATCAGGAAGGCCATGATGAAGGCTAACTGAGGATGATGATGATGTGGTGGTGATGTTTATTAGGATGAATGGGGAGGTTGGGGGTAATGATAGTGATGATGGTGGTCGCTCTGAACAGTAGTTTCCACAGGAGCTACACTAAAAGAAAAGGTTGGCTGTTACAGTTCAGAGAATTCATCCTCCTGTGTCTTGAGTCAACGTGAGTGTGTGGTGTGTGTGTGTCTGTGTCTGTGTGTGTGTGTGTGTGTGTGTGTGTGTGTGTGTGTGTGTGTGTATGTGTGTGTGAAGCTTGGCAGATAGATACAAACAGAGAGGCCAAAGGCTTTTTTTAAACCTCACTGTGCAGCCCCATCACGTGGAGACCAGCGAAAGCCCAATTACACAGTGCTCAACACACACACACACACACACACACACACACAC
>NW_027280166.1:75000-127500 GCF_046629955.1 Centroberyx affinis
GAGGCTTGCAGCGCGTAGCGAGTGAAGTCTGGTGACTTTCTCACTGGTTGAGGATGTCGATGGAAAACTGAGCATTCATCACACCGCTAATCAGTCGCTCACTATCACGTGAAAACACAAACTCAGAGAGAAATCAATTTAAGAAGTGATGCGGTGTGTGAACAGTTAAAACGAGCACACTGACCTCGCTGGCTCCCCCCTCTCTCTCCCTTGATATCATTACACTGGATGGAGTGTATACAGTTACACATCACGGGTGTTAGGAAATGCAGCAGAAGCCCAGTGACCTTAATGTGTTTCTCCTCTGCTCTGCTGGGCTGGAGAAACTTCCAGAGAATACTGTATGTATAATCACAAAATTATTATGGTATGGATGGGAACGCAAGGGCCAAGGCTGCTGTGTCTTAAAGGAATACACTGGTATGTTTGCAAATTAGCTCTTTGATCGATGTACTGTTCTGCCTGGAGAAGTCATGAAAGTCCGACATTAGACACACACACAGTCGCACACAATTAAGTGAGACATTGAGGGCAGATGGAGAGATAGTTAAGTGTGTGTGTGTGTGTGAGAGAGAGAGAGAGTAGCTGTAAGGTGTCAGATTCAAAAGTTGGAGGTTGCATAACAAATTATATAAAATGTTATGAGAACCATTCAAAAATAGCCGCCTCATCTTGCAAACACACACACACATACGCGTACACAGACATGCACTATGGACACCCTTGCTCTCACTCTCAGCCCTTGCTTAGCCTTAGTGTGTGTGTCTCTCTCTGTGTGTGTGTGTGTGTGTGTGTGTGTGTGTACACACCTGGCAGTTGGAAAGTATTGATGAAATAAGAGTTATTTTCAGTGACTAAACACACACACACACACACACACATAGAACACACATGCACAGTAAAATGTATGAAGCTACATTGTGTTCATCACTGAATTGTGTGTGTATATATGTGTGTGTGTGTGTGTGTGTGTGTGTGTGTGTGTCCATATGCCTTGACTTAGCGTGGTAAAGCAGGGTTAGGGTGAGGTTTCAGTTTGTGCTTTAATATACAGACACAATGACAGAGACTTGGTTAGCATTGTTAATATGACTTGGCATTAGTAAGACATTCTGGTTATACTGTCAGCATTTCCCTGACAGACCTGTATGTATTTGCTGGCAACATGTCCTGGGTGATCTGAGTAGAGCTGCAACGCATAGAAATGCATTGAAGATCTGCTCACTCAAGCCACTTCTGCAGGAGGACAGAGATGCATTTGGCCACATTAACACCCAAATGTGTATGCAGGTGCATCTCCAGCCCTTGTATTAATACAGTAATGGAAATAAACGTTTATCTAGGTCTAGGAAGTGTACACAAATCAAGTAAGGGGCAGGCAGCGGAAACCAGCATAGAACTAGGATTAAGGGACACTTTCTTTTTTCATGAAGTCCACTGATGAGGTGAATCCAGGTAAAAGCCATTACTCTTATTGATTTCCCTAATTAAATCTATACGAATCACAAAGGTGGAGATGTAGCTAGATAAAGAGAAGCAGACGAGTTGCAGAAGGATTTTTAAGCTTTGAGATAAGTGAGATGTGGATTGTGCAAAAGAGGCTGCATCTCAAAATCAGGAAGATGTCCCTCATATTTTGCACATTCAGTGTATTAAAATGTACAGTCGGTCTACTCATGCACAGGGAACGAAAGCAACTAGATAACTGCTGCCAATTTGTCCTTAAGAAACTATTAATGATGTGACAACAGCTAGGGCTGTGACGGTATTGAAATTTTCCTACCGCGGTGA
Source organism: Centroberyx affinis (assembly GCF_046629955.1). Classification (NCBI taxonomy): domain Eukaryota; kingdom Metazoa; phylum Chordata; class Actinopteri; order Beryciformes; family Berycidae; genus Centroberyx; species Centroberyx affinis. The sequence continues at coordinate 76,792 of NW_027280166.1, forward strand.
TATAGTAACGCCACTGTGCGGTTTGGCGGTTTACCGCCAACCCTAGACACTAACGTTTTATATTGTTTATCAATATTATATTTTGTATAATATGTAGGCTATTGATATATTTATCAATATTATATTTTTAAATTTTCCTGTGAAATGATAAAGACTGAGAACAAGAGTTGGTAAGTAGTTTGAGGTACAGAGAGGAGGAGCGCTCGCATGCCTCACGAGAGGAAGGGGAAGGATGCTGACTAGAGTGTAGGGCTGCAACTAACGATTATTTTCATTGTCGATTAATCTGTTGATTATTTTCTCGATTAATCGATTAGTTGTTTGGTCTATAAACTGTCAGAAAATGGTGAAAAATGTTGATCAGTGTTTCCCAAAGCCCAAGATGACGTCCTCAAATGTCTTGTTTTGTCCACAACCCAAAGATATTCAGTTTACTGTCATAGAGGAGTAAAGAAACCAGAAAATATTCACATTTAAGAAGCTGGAATCAGAGAATTTTGACTTATTTTTCTTAAAAAATTACTCAAACCGATTAATCAATTATCAAAATAGTTGGCGATCAATTTAATAGTTGACAACTAATCGATTAATCGTTGCAGCTCTACTAGAGTGCAAGAAAATTGTACTGCAGCCTATGTGTTATAGCCTCTCTGATGTAGGTCTGTACTCTAAATACGCGCTACAGGTATGTCCATTCCACGTCTCCCTAAAGCACCGCTTGCACAGCTGTTCAAGAACAATATTGGACCTTTTACACCGGCTGCCGTTGAGATATGAAATTTAAATTTCTCAAACATTAGAAATGGTCTCATCTTTTTTTATCCCACTTCCAATGTCACTGAAAACCCCCTTAGATGCTGATTTCTGCATGTTTATTTACACAGTGTGGTTTCATGAATGCATCTCTCTCTCTCTCTCTCTCTATTATCTTTTAACCCCCCCTCCAATAGGCAGCATGAAGCCACATGGAGATCACATGTACACACACACACACACACAGAGCAGTTTAAACTCTACCTTCTCCTGCTCCCACAGACAATACAGTTCAACATACATACAAGAGCTGCAAGAGACACACACACACATACACACACACAGCTTTTTACACGCTCCCTTCTCCTGCTCCCATGAACACAAGACACACAAGCACGTACGTTAACACACACAGCAGATACACACTCACACACACTCTCAAACAACATGGGCACAGAAAGAGCCCCTATAAAATTTGTGGCCTAAATAATAGATGGCGGCCATTACTTGGCCATTCTCTCTCTCTCTCTCTCTCTCTTTCTCTCTTTCTCTCTCTCTCTCTCTCTCTCTCTGTCTCTCTCTCTCTCTCTCTCTCTGTCTCTCTTACTCTCTCTCTCTTTCTCTAAATGGGTCAGCTCAGACAGAGCAGCGGTCAGACAGACAGACAGGCTTGCCAAGGCTGAGGGGTTGCAGACCAGCCCTGTGTGTGTGTGTGTGTGTGTGTGTGTGTGAGTTTGGGATTGCAGCTGCCTTGTTGAGAAGTGTTGGCTGAAACCTGTATTTAACAAAAAAAAGGGCAAAAACAAGAAAGACCAGGCGCATCACCCCCTTCTCTCTCTCTCTCTCACTCACTCACTCACTCACTCACTCACTCACTCACTCACACACACACACACACACACACACACACATGCATACGCAGGCCAACTGAGTAAATGACTGCAGGTAAGGAAAGGTCGGGAAAGATATGGCTAGTATAGTTGGGTTTGAGGTTGATTTTAAGCTGCTTAATATTAATAATAATAATAATAATAATAATAATAATAATAATAATAATAACAATAATAATAATAATTATTATTGTTATTATTGTTATTATTATAATAATCAAAATTAAATGTGAACAGAGTTTGATTTCCTGAAAATGTCAGGAAGGTTTCAAATGTAGGACGGTCTGTAGGAAAAGACTCAACTGTTTTCTTTTCAATGTCAAGGAATTTTTTCCTCCTGTGATCAGAATATATATATGTGTGTGTGTGTGTGTGTGTGTGTCTGTTTCTTGTGGCTGGACTTGAGCAAAACAGAGCTTATTTTGGGAACACTGTGTGTGTGTGTGTGTGTGTGTGTGTGTGTGTGTGTGTGTGTGTGTGTGTGGTTTTGGAAAAAAATGTGTTTGGAAAAAGTTTCCAGACTATTTCCCCATATTAAGATGTTTTCCAACATAAATAACCGCCTAGCAGTTTACACCTAAGCCTGTGTATGAAGCTGTATTAGGCAATAGTGTGTGTGTGCGTGTGTGTGCGTGTGTGTGCGTGTGTATGTCTGTGTGTGTGTGTGTTTGCGTCAGCTAGCATCAGTGTTGGCATCACATAGAGGTATCGTAAAAGGGATTTAAGGCTTTGAACAGCGAGGATTTGTCTGTTTTCTCATCACTATCTTTGGATGGTGGATTTGAAGGATTTGAAGTCTTAAAGTTGTCCAAGTGGAGTTCGGTTTACAGTGTGTGAGAGTTCAAAACAGAAAACACTGCTGTTTGTGGTGACACTCCAGTAATGATGGGGTGTTTTACCCTGTTTGTCTGTCTGGACACAGATCTACGTGCTTCTCTGTCTGGATGGATGTTGTTTTAAGACTTTCATCACTCGATCACGTCAGGAAGCGTTAAGCGGCGGGTCCGGATGCACAGAAATCGGATAACAAGCATAAACGCCATTTTCAGCGTGGATATGCAGTGATGAGATCTAATCAACTCTGATCACATCTCAGAAATAACGCAGAAATGAAAAATGCAACTGCCCCTGCGTGTCTGTTTATGTGCATATAGGCTCATCCTTTCAGAAAAAAATGAATGATAACAGACGGGAATTTTTTTTGGACAGTGTGCAGGTTCTTGTCCTCCTCTGACATGTTGCGCAATCAACAGCAATCACATTTCCCATGAAGTGAATGCTGCAATTGGTTCTGCTCATCACGTAGCCTACAGGGCACGCTTTATGGAATCACTACTGGCTGTGAGAACAGTGGGAGTGTGTGAGCGTGAGTCTGGGAAGGATTATTCTCATGTGAATGAGGAGTAAATTCTTCCTCTGTCTATGTTTATGTTAACTGAGAGAAAGAGAGAGAGAGAGCGCGAGAGAGAGATAAAATGAGACGAGCAGAAAGTAGAAACAAACTTTCTTTCTTTCTTTCACAGCCTCCACGTTTTTTTTCATTTCTACCTCTTTCTCTCTCTCTCCGTTGACGTAAACCCATTTACTTATATTACCACCGCACATAAAAAAAACCCCAAACACAGCCCAAGTTCTCGTAATCGTAGACAACGACAAGAAAAAGACTTTCTTCCTGTTGCTAAAAATAATACTTGCCTTCTGCGGCAGATATATATATATACACACACACACACACACACACACACACACACACAGAAACACAGACGTAGCCCTGCAACTTTACGAGCAGCAGCATTTATGTTAAAAGAAACCACCTCCTTCTGATTCTATGTGCGAGTCTGCTGCTAGCAAGAACTGAACACACACACACACACATACACACACACACAGAGACAAACTGCCCTCTGTTTGAAATAGAAACCTTTCTCACTTGGCTCAAGTAATATTTTTCTCTCTTTGCTGCTTTGAACTTCACATTCTCACATTCTTAACATACTGAGCTGGGAAGCACCTTGGCCTTGAAGGTGAGGACTTTGATACATCTGACACAGACACACACCTATTTGTGTTTGAAGTGGCTAATTTACTGTACGTATAAACACCAGGTATTGTGATTTGTTACTTAGTAGAAAAGCAGTACTGTGCAGCTGGGAAACATTGTAGACCTGTAATATGGTTTGGATACACATATGCACACACACACACATGCACACACACACACACATGCACACATACACACACAAACACACTTTTTGGAATGGTTTAATGTGTCAGAGACTTGGAGATGCCCATGCAGTGCACTAAACTTAAAGGATAAGATAAATCAAATGGTCCTCTTGGCTTTTTTGGCAAATATTTGACAAGTGACAACAGTGGGGAAATGAGTCGAAAATAGACCAGATTGGAAAAAATGACACAGACGGAGAGAGACAGAGAGAGACTATGTACTCTACAGACTCACTAATGTAGAGAAGCTATTTACAAAAAGAATTCCAAAAAGTTACTCACTGGAAAAGAGAGAGAGTGACTGAGCCTGGCAGCAGAAACAGGCCTTCACATGCAGACAAAGCTGTTTTCACTCTGCTCCATAAAATTAAAGCTTCAAACTTGAGTTGAAAACTGGAGAGTGAAGCAGCAAAGGAAGAGGGGTAAAACTTCCCTTAACTTTCCCTAAACATCGCAAGAAGAAGTTTTTGCGCTCACTTGAAGCAGACATTTTTTTGTCGGTAAAGACATTTTGTTGAATACGTATTGACAGACTTGGCATGATAGATCAGTGTCATTGTACAACAGTTGAAAAGTGGCTTTATTCTCTGATGGAAACGCGCCTAATTAGATTTTTTGTGATACTTCAAAAGTTTGTGTAAAATTTGCTTGACAGCTGGACAGAAACACAAGCAGTGACCGTGAAGGAGAGAGAGAGAGAAAGCTGGCCTGTGAGTCGGCCTCGCCTGTAGCTGCTGCCCTCTTCTTCTATCTGCTCCTCCGTCCCTCCATCCCTCCATCCCTCCCACTCACACAGCAGGACAACCCTGCGGTTACGTAACCGAGAAAAGGAAGAAAGAGACGGAAAGAGACCCAAAGACAGAAAGAGAGAAGAGGAAGGAAGACAGACAGACAGACAGAGAGAGAGAAGAGGGAAGGACAGTGGCTAACCACGTTTTCCACATTACAGCTACCACATCATCTTAACCACATCTTCTACTGCCCTCCCTCCTCCTCTTCCTCACCCCCCCACCCACTACTCTCCTCCTCTTCCTTCTCTTCCTACTCTTCCTCCCCCTTCTCCCCTCCATATCTCTGAGCTGAAGACGATGTTCATGAGCGTACTAATAAATCATCTTACTGTGTAATGATTGACTGTGCATGTGTGTGTGTTATCTGGCTCTTTGACAGCTGTACTGTTATGGTCGTGTGTGTTGGGTTTTAAGTGTTTTAATGTGATGTTCAGGAACATGATTCGTCAAGGTGACCCCTGTGTGTGTGTGTGTGTGTGTGTGTGGTTGTGGTACAAGCTGTGGAATACTTCCAGAGCTTTGTGATGTTGTGAGTTTGGGAATGCAGCTGCCTTGTTGAGAAGTGTTGGATGAAACCTGTATTTAACAAAAAAAAGTGGATCCTCTCACTCACTCACTCACTCACTCACACACACACACACACACACACACACACACACACACGCATACATACACGTACCAACTGAGTAAATGACTGCAAGTGTGTGTGCGTGCTTTTGAGCCTGCCTTTCATTGCCAATCACTCATCCACCCAACCGTAGCAAGGGATCCACCCATCATGCTCACATTTTTCCAGAAAAGTGTGTGTGTTTGTGTGTGTGTGTGTGTGTGTGTGTGTGTGTGCATGCATCAGAATATGATTCAGTGGCAGCAACCAGCCCAAAACAACACTAGCAGAGCAGTAATTAGGCCCAGACAGGCTTTAAGTGAGAATGTGTGTTTGTGTTATAAGATGGGTGTCATGGGAGACGGCATCAAAGACATGTAAAAGTGACCGGCTTTGCTTTCCTCTCTATTATCGGTGTGTGTGTGTGTGTGTGTGTGTGTGTGCGTGTGTGAGTGAATCACAGTATGATTCAGCAACAGCAAAGGGAGCAGAAGAAGAGGAATAAATTGTGTGTGTGTGTCTACTTGTGTTTTTAGGGCCCAAGGCAAATTGAGTGTGCATGAGTGTGTGTGTGTGTGTGTGCACGCGGCGCGTCTACCCCTCCCTCTCTCTGTCGTCAGTTGTCAAGACACACCTGCCTGCCAGGTAGCGTCTATATAAACTCCTCTCCTCCTCTCCCTCCTCGTTAGTCCGTCACTCACACTCTCTCTCTCTCTCTGTGTGTGTGTGTGTGTGTGTTTCCAGTCTAAGATGCCCTAGGCCGGGAGAAGGGACATGTAAATGGCTTCCAAAGTAAAAGATGCCGTGGTGTGGTACCAGAAAAAGGTAAGACATACATTTCATACTTGAATGTTGTGTTTAGCTTGTGCTTCACATTTTTGTAGCATAGACTATCTAAAAAATCATACTGCATAGGAGATATAGTCTAATATTCAGTTGTCATGCTCCTAATTTTCCTCAGAAAATGTTTTAATTTAGCATAGCATGTGCTCCTTCGGGAAGTAAAACATCACTCACTTTCATTCTGAATGTAATCAGCAGGTTGGAGGAGTAATGGATTGCATGTAATTTGACTGCAGTAATCTGATTACAAGAGAACTGATAAGTGCAATCGGTTACAGTCCCTCCTGACCCTGAGAAAAGCTCATTCTCTCTTCAACTGTGTTTGTTGTTCATTCTTTTCTTCTGCTTGGGGTGAATCTCTCAGTAGTCGACAAGGTGTGTGCATTGACTTGGACAATCACATGTTTGTCCGGTCGCTGGGAAAATGGGCGTAGTTCAGGAACTGAGTGACCCTTCCTCTTCACAGATAGATGTTCAACAGCATGTGAAGCTACCCGAAAAGAAGCAGGAGGATTTATTTTTCCTCAGACAAACAAATTGCCTCTGGGTTCACTGAAAATCCCCCTTAATAGCATAGAAATATAGAAAACACGCAGCAACAAACAAAAGCTGTCCGCAACAGTAGAGACAGTAGTGTTTGGATCAGGCCAGGCAAGGATAAAGAAGAGGAAAAACATAGGAAAATATAATATCCACTATTTGAAAAAAAACTACACCTCAAAATTATTTCACAGCACAAAATGCTATAGTATTGTAGCACTTCTTAAGCATTTGGATTGCTAGACAACAACATGCTTACAGAGTGGATTCTATATTTCAGAGGTGTTGAACATCAGGTAATATACTGTGTATATATCTATATTTTTTGATATGTAGTGTTTTGGTAATGAACTCTTAAGTGCAGTAGCGGCAGGTCAGTAGAGCTGTGTTAATCCAGACTGGTGTTGTGTGTCGTGTTGTTCCATGGTCTCAGATATCAGATCCTCAGCGGACTCCAGCACAGCTCCCCCTGTACCTCTCAGCTTACACACCCGTCTGCCCGTCTCTCTGTCCCCCTGACCTGTCTGCCCGTCTCTCTGTCCCCCTGACCCGTCTGCCCGTCTCTCTGTCCTCTGACCCGTCTGCCCGTCTCTCTGTCCCCCTGACCCATCTGCCCGTCTCTCTGTCCCCCTGACCCGTCAGCCCGTCTCTCTGTCCCCCTGACCCGTCTGCCCGTCTCTCTGTCCCCCTGACCTGTCTCTATGTCTCTGTCCCCCTGACCTGTCTCTATGTCTACCCGTCTCTCTGTCCCCCTGACCTGTCTCTATGTCTACCCGTCTCTCTGTCCCCCTGACCTGTCTCTATATCTACCCATCTCTCTGTCCTCCTGACCTGTCTCTGTGTCTGCCTGTCTCTCTGTCCTCCTGACCTGTCTGCCTGCTGTTACGTCCGTCTTTCATGACGGATGGATCTCATACCGTTTCTGTCTGTCTGTCGATCTGTTATCATTTCTTTCACAACCTCTCTGTCTGTATGTCTTTCCCTATGTCTGCTATGTCTGTCTGTTACATCATTGTGACCGGCTGTCTGTCTCTCTTTCTGTCTGTCTGTCTGTCTCTCTCTCTGCTCCTCTGTATGCACCTAGCAGATGTAGACTCTCAACCTGACCTACAGCCTAAGAAACCAGGCTTAAAACCTTTTTGGAATTAGATTTTTGTGTCTAGAATGTAGTTTCTTATAGGTCTTACTAAATGTAAATTGCATGGATCTAAGTGTGCAGAAGAAGTTTTTCACTGTGAATTCAGATTTTCTTTTTTAAATGTAAAACACTGTAGATGAGTCAGCAGAAGAAAGGACTAACTCTCACTAACTGCCCTGATACTTAACACTACTGACACTGTGAGCCAAGTCAGAGAGGAGCTGAGAGACGACTGTCTGTCTTTTTGCCTTCTTCCTGTCTATCTGCCCGTCTGTCTTACTGTCTGTCTAGACCAGCAGATGAAGGCAATATAGGTCAAGAAACTGGGATTGCAAGGTATCCACAGATTCTGGAAAAGTCTTGAAAAGTCTTATCTAAATTTTATGCCCTTAAAAAGTATTAAAATGTCTTGAATACTGTTATGAGGGGTGTTGTTTTTTTCACCAGGCATTGACTGGTGCTACATTTGTTTCCCATTGTCTGTGCTTTACTAAGCACAGTTGGTCCTGTTGTTAATTGGACATAAACTGGAATTGCCAGCTCTATTTCTTTATTATAGGTTTTAAAATTGGTCGTAAATTTAATTGCAGGTAGCACTACAAAGCTCTACAAAGTCATTCTGGCTTTCTGATACCTGCAGAGACCCTGGGGTTGTCTAAGAAATTAGGTTTAGAAGCCATATGTAGAGTCCATTAGCTGACGTATGTGTTTATATGTGTGTGTGTGTGTGTGTGTGTGTGTGTGTGTAGCTGGGCCTGTCTGGGCAGAGACACACTAGTGATGACACCCGCTGAGTCATGGCTGAATAAAAACGTCTTTAAGGAGCAGATCATACCTGTCTGCCACTGTGCTCAGGGGCTTCTCCCTGCTGAAGCCTCTTTCAGACAGGGGAAGTGTTTTGCTGACTATCGCCATGAAACGGAGGCCAAATATTCTCCATTAATGATTATGTTTGTGGCTTTTCTGACAGGAAAGATAGAAGAAGAGAGAAAGAGACCCACTACGCTGCATGTACATAATATGCGCCTTAGGCCGCTGTATTAATACTAGAGGGAAATTCAAATATTCTTATTGATTTATGTTTAATGATTAGTATTTATCCCCATCAGTTCTCAATGTAGCCACTATTGCTCCTGAGATCCATGAGAGACAGTAATAATGTCAATTTACAGATGTACCTAACACAAGATAGACAAGCCTGTAGGGGGGAAGATGTAGGTCTAGTGTATCTGCTGTGTTTTGTTTATCTGGGCACTGGCTCAGATAAAAATAGAAAAGACAGAGAGAGATAGAGAGATTAGAGGTATCCTCTGTGGCTTGGCATTAAGTAAACATATGGAGTCGTGCCAAATAAACATGTTCTCAGGTTTGGATTTTGGTATTAATATATTTAGGTGAGCCTCTGGACCTGTTGTGTTTGTAGACTAGGCTTGTATGAGTCATGATGTATTTCTGATCAGGTTATATATACAGAATACTGCCCTAACGATGACATCAAGGGGAGGACTATTGATCGGTCTCCTTTCATTCGTTCCTTTGTGTCACGCACAATATCTCAGACACTGCTGATTGGGGAAATGATGCATCTCACTGCTGCACTGCAACATTTTCAACATTACTCAGATTGGCCCAAGGAAGACCATACATTCTTGGTTTGCTCGTCCATGTGTCACGCACGATATCTCATACACCACTGATGGGATTTTGACAAAACTCTGGGAAATGAAGTATCACACCACTGCACTCCAGCATTTGTAAAGTCACACTGACTGGCCCAAGCAGGTCAAAACAGGGTGACATTACTGATTGGCCCCAGAGGGGAAATGCATCATCCATGCAGGACGACATGTTATTGTTGCCTTGTTTTATATTAAGAGAGAGGCCCAGATTTCCAAACAGGTCTGGGGATTTGAAGCAGTCATCCTCAGCCTGCCTCTCTCACCCTCAGGCTGCTGCCCTCCCTGCTGTTGGTGTTCGTCCAGTGGCCTATATGAGTCATGCTATATTTCTGACCATGAGGCTGCAAATAGATGCGGTTTTATGTTTGTGTGGAAGGAGCCTTTTTCTCACTACAGTGCCATGCCAAGCACGTATCACTATCACTATCACACTAGATTGGCTATATAGCTATGGCTATAGCTTTTGTTATGTTTTTTTGCCATGTCTCATATGCAGTGTTTGCAGTTGACAAGTAGGAAATCAGTTGCCATCTTTTTGTGGAGATTATTAGGGTATAGGCTTAGGGTATTTAGAATTATTTTGTCATTTGACATAATCTATATGGTTGGCATATGGGTGATATATTTGGACTTAAGTCTAGTTTAGAGGCATGTGACACCGTTCATATTCTTGGTATGTGGGTGAGATATGTGGATGCTCATGAGTTGCCAAGATCTGTAACTCTCAGTTTGAAGCTTCTGTGTGAATCTAACTAGCTGTAAAGTGATATGGTGCATGTTGATATATGGGTAACCTACATTTAGAGCTAAGGAGATGATGCATAAATTAACATGTAGCTTGATATGGGATGTATTTTTGAAGATGAATGATGTGCCTATGTGTGGAGTCAGTTATAGGACACACACACACACACACACACAGCAGTGCATTCAGAGCCTCCTGTGCCTGTAACACTATGTGTTGAGCTTTCCTTTCCTTGCACAAATGAGAATTCACTCCTTGCAAACAGCAAACACACACACACACACAGTAAACAAACAGCAACCACACTTAAAAAGAAAAAAAAATCTGTTCCCCTCTCTCAATGGCTTCTTTCTTTTTCCCTAAATATGCTCGTTGTTCTTTATTTCCATTCTGGATAAAGAGCAGTCACATTTGGCTATTTTTTGCTCCTGACCATCAATAGCCTACAGCGTGTATCGTTTTTTTTTCTGACAACTTCCCAAAGAAAACAGGTTTTGTCTTCATGAGCAGATCATCACCCCTGTGTTTTATTGCTGATCCCATGTCTGCACAACAAGTTAACCTGCACAAAAGTTTACTAGTTCAAGTTTACTTGAACTACACAGTTAGCTGTGTAGTTCAACAGGCGGAGCATGGCATGCTTAAACATGTATGCACTCATGACACTCATAGTAAATGGCATGTATATGTTTCTTAGAGACTTACATGACTGTCCCTTGTGACTAATAATAGGAGATTTTCCCATCTGTCACACACACCTGTCTGAACTGAAAATAGACCCTAAACACACACACACTGCAACACCACTTTCTGTGTTGCCATAGTCATTTAATCAGCATGTCACAACCGGCTGTCTGTCCAAACTTTCATTTAATAATTCTTTCACACACTCATTCATTCACCCATTTATTGATTTGTTCCTGCATTAATTCACTTAGTTATTGATTCATTCCTTTGAGGAGTCTCATTTCAAACTGAGTTATCCATGCATTTGGAAAAAGTTTCACAAAATGATCGCTGTTATGAAAGTAAAGCACAGTGCAGTTTGGTATTAAAGTAAGAAGTCATCTGAGGCCCTTTGCTTACAGCAAAGTTAGGTTTTTGAGGACAGAGTCATCTGTGTTTTTGGAAGATTGACTGATGAATTTCAAGCTGTTTCTGTTTGTGTTTTGGAATGAAACCTTCGATTCATTCATTCATTCATTCATTCATTCACTCTTTCTGAAATGTTTCCATTTGTTGCTCACACCATACTGACCTTAAAGTAGCCCTATATTTATACTAGCCGCTCTGTGTTTCCATAGAAGCACATCAGCGGTTAGTCAGTGTGTCAAAGCCGACCACACCTCCACTGAAATGCAGTAAGGTAATCCCACAAATAGGTGAGGGATTTTCCATCGCGCTCAGTCTGTGGAGCGCTGTTGTTTCAAACTGATTTTTCTGGGAGATAGGAATAGACTTATGAACAGTTTACATTGTGACAGAAAATGCATTATGCAAAGTATTGTGTGGGGTTGTCTAACTAAATTGATCCTGTGTGTTTGTTTGGCTGATAATTCATTCATTCTTTCATTCAACTTGCCCACAGAACTGTATGCAGCAGGGAAGGATTTGACCATAGTCAGTAGCTCCATACATACTTTGAAGGGTCCAGACAAAAACTGGGGACACATTTTTAACCCTCCAGTGACTATAGTTGCACAATTAATTGAAAATTGCATTATGAACTACTTTCCAATTTACAAGGTTCTGCAATTATTTCATCAGAGTGGTGGCTGCTCAAAATAGCATACTCCCTTTCTTTATCTCTTACTGTCTCTTTCTCACTTTTCTATCCCTTTCATTTGTACCTTATCCCTTTCACACACGCACGCACACACACACACACACACACACACACACACACACAGAGGCCTGAGGTGTAAATATGCGTTGAGAGCAGAGCAGCAGCTACTAAGAGGATGATGACATAATGTGTGTGTGTGTGTGAGGATGAGTAGGTGGATGTGAGTGAGGGGGAGAGAGAGAAAGGAAGGAAGAGAGACTGAAAGAGTGAAAGACAGGCTGTAGTTAGAGTTAGGACTGGTGCTTTAATGTGTGTGAGAGAGAGAGAGATGCAGAAAACAAGACTGAGGTTGTATGTAAAATAGACAGCGAGATGAGAGAGAGAGAGCGAGACAAGAAGTAAAGTGTGGGCGTGCAAATGTCTTGACTCAGTAAGTGCATCTGTCACTTTGTGTGTATGTCTGTGAGAGAGAGAGAGATGGAGAGAGAGAGCGAGAGAGAGACAAAGTGATGCATGGATATGCAAGTCTCTCATCTATGTGCCTATGACAATGTGTGTCCATAATTTTTATGGGTGTGTTTGTAGAGAGAGATAATCTTTCTTTCTTAACATTACTACTGTCTGTTTATCTCTATTATCTCTCTCACACACACACACACACACACACACACACACACACACACACACTGACAGACACACATCTATTTCCTCACCTCTCTCCCCCATCCCTCTCTCCACCTTCATCTATGTGTGTGTGTGTGTGTGTGTGTGTGTGTGTGTGTGTGTGCCACCGCCTCCATTGCAGAGGAGGTTGTTGCATAACTCTGTTGCCGCGACGACGTAATCCCTCTCTCTCCCTGGATCGTCCCTCCATCCGTCGCCATGGTGACCCCGGCACTGCGGCAACGGTGCGCTCGTCCTCGTCGTCTTCCCCTACTGACTCGCTCTCATCACTTGATTCACCTGTCAAATCACCGATTCAGTGATTTCAGCAGTGAAATCATCATGGATTCACGTGTCCTTTTGTCAAGAGTGAATTCACTGAGTCCATATCACATATCACAACATAAATATCAATTTGCTCATTATGCAGTTATTCTATTTTTCATTTTTTTCATTTATTTCAAGCCTTGAATTGACGTACGTTTTTCCTTTATTCACCCACGCTTGTGTTAAAGCTTTTATAGTTTGAAGGCAAAATGATTCTTTTAGAGACAATAAGAAGAGAGACAATAATGTAAGTGTGTGTAGCTAAAATAAGATATGGAGAAAAATTATCAGTTTATTTTAAGAGATAAGAGAGAGAGAGAGAGAGAGAGAGAGAGAGAGCGACGGGGGCAACCAGGTAAACAGATAATGATGTAAGAGTTTGTGGATAAGAGGATTTACAATGCCGTTAATTCCACTCGGTCAGATCTCAGTTACCTCACTACTCAGTGATGCAATGAGTTGTGTGTGTGTGTGTGTGTGTGGTGTCCAAAATTAGTCCTCTTTCCATCCCTGTTCCCTCCTGTCTCTCTCCCTCGCTCTCTCTCTTCCTCTCTGCCAGGCTGGTCACGTTTGCCCTCTGTCTGTCCTCCACATGTACTCGAACGTCTCTCCATTCTGTGTGTGTGTGTGTGTGTGTGTGTGTGTGTTATGAGGTTGGGTGATGTGGAAAATTAGTCATCAGCCCAAATGTCACACAGTCAATCAGTTAGACAGCCAGCCAGTTTGTCATTCAGACTGTCTACCTGTCATTTCAGTCAGTAAAACAGTCAGTCAGTTAGACTCGGCTGATATCTCAGCCCATTGAGAGTGAATAGGAGGTCCAGGCAGTAGTGAGGGGGATTTTGTTAGGACTTGTAATACAGACACATTTTCCACCTGCCTTAGTATTGAGAAATCGAAAATATTAACTAAAGCTGATTGATAGTCTTGGGCACCAATGACTCCTCAGAAAACGGTAATGTTGCCTCTGTTGTGTGAGATGGTTTGATTTCCAATCAAGGTCATAAATCTCATGGAGGTCCAGTAGAGAATTGGCTGTGTTCAAATGGCTAAATCCAGCTAGGCTATAACAACTATGCAAGAAGATCATACCTGAAAACCTGTTGTGGTGTGGATGTAGGTCAGTTCGGTTTATGTTAGTAGTCTGATAAGGTAGATTTGTTTATGATATGATAGTAGCATGATAAGGTAGATTTGTTTGTAAATCTAGGTTACTGTGACACAGCTCTCTTGTCTTCAGCTCATAGTCCCCTCAATGCTAGTCTGTCATCCAGTGAACTACAAGTTGTAGTTTGAAAAGTGTCAGCTCAGTTAACTTGAACAAACAGTTGGTTTTTGGCTTTGCTAGCTCGCTAACTAGCCAGCAGGCTAATTTAGCAAAGCAACTGATGTCATTGTTAACATGCTACTACTAGTCACTACTAACACTAGCTGCTACTAGATACTCATTTTCTAGTGTGCAAATCCATGTGTTTACAACAAGACAGCGATAGCTAACCAGATGCTGGTTAGCTAGCTAACCGGCTGACGTTATCTAAACACAAAATCAATCAGTTCCCAGTCAAAAACGGCACAGAAATTAACTGTCTATTGAATTTTGTTGAGACGACCAAATCATATGTTTAGACACACAATCAGCTGTTCACTGTCATTGTTGCCCAAGAGCCCAGGACCTCCAATATGGCCGTCAGAGGGTGCATTACATCACCTGAGAGCCCTCTGTATGGAACAAACCACAGCTGTTTGTAAGTTTGCTTCAAAGAAGTGGCAGTGAAGAGTGTCAATACCACAAACCTCTTCCACCACCTGAAGCTAAAGCATGTTGTCGAGTGTGAGGAGCGAACAAACTCCTGCTAACCAGCAAATGCAACACCTGCAAAACAAATCACATTAGCAGCTACGGTGTTTTGTTACATACTATATGAAAGCACAAGTAGTAAGTATTTGTTTTCATTTGAGATTATCAGTTGTATTTTCTATGAGTTATTCTAAAGTCAGCGTTCAGGAAATAATGACCTATATAGCATGGAGGTACAATGTTGAATAGTAATTAAACGAAACGAAAAAAGAATATTGGTATTTGGTCCTTAAATATTGTGGTATCACTTTTCATATTATAGGTGTAAAGGCAGATGGAGGGATGGATGCAGACTGAGTGTCTCTCTCTGTCTATCTCATTAACCTACATTGCGGACAGACAGCATTAGTGTGGTTTAGCAGCTCCTTAGTAAAACTAGCCTTGTTCCGGTTGCTATGGCGATGCTACTCTACACCCCCTGGACTGTTAACTGCTGACCACACATGCATACCTACACACACACACACACACACACACACACACACACACACACAGACATACAGACCAACACACCAGCATATTTCTTTCTCTCACTTAATTTGTTGATACTCTTTCTCTCCATCCTTAGTTGTTTCAGTCCTTTTTCTGTCTTCTTCTTGTTCTTTCCTTCTCTTTCAGCTCTCTCTCTCTCTCTCTCTCTCTCTCTCTCTCTCTCTCTCTCTCTCTCTCTCTCTCTGCCTATCCATGTTTAATGAAGGCTCATTAAAGATGTAGAGTTTCCATTGGTGAGAGAGCAGCTAGTGGGGTGACCCAGACTCTGCACGATGCCCTCGAGACACACACTCACACACTCACATGAATACATCGGTCCGGTGAGGTCACGTCATCACCTGATCCTCTTGAGTCTGTGTGTGTGTGTGTGTTAGGGATGGGTCATGATTTTCGAATTTTCGAATAGTCATTAAATTCTAAAAAATCGAATAGTTTATGTGACTATCGTCTTGTCTTAAAAAGTATATTTTCGTAGCTTGCTAGTAGTAAATAGCTATGTCTTGATTTGCCCCGAACCTGTCCTTCTCTCGTTTTAACGTTAAAAGGAGAGACGGATCGGTTCGGGGCTATTCGATTTTTTAGAATTTAATGACTATTCAAAAATTCGAAAATCATGACCCATCCCTAACACACACACACACACAGACTCAAGAGGATCAGGTGATGACGTGACCTCACCGGACCGATGTATTCATGTGAGTGTGTGAGTGTCGGTCTCGAGGGCATCGTGCAGAGTCTGGGTCACCCCACTAGCAAGCTATGAAAATATATGATCTTCGAAGAATGGTCGAATAGTTCCCAGTGAACATTGAATAGTATTTTTGCTTGAAATGCCCATCCCTAGTGTGTGTGCATGCATGCGTGCACAAACAAACAAACACTGTATGAAAAGCGTGACACTACACGGTTCCCAATTGCTGGTAGTGCAACAGGGAACACTTCCTACATTTTGTATTTTTTCTGATTTTGGGTTTCCAGTTTCTCCTTCAACAGTTAAAACCCAGTATGATCTGCTAACTGTGACTTTAGAGCTGGAGAAAGCCTGGAGAAAGGAGAAACTGTCAACCCAAGCATGGTGAAATTAATACAATTTGACCTTGGATTATGTTCATTTTGTGTTTTTGTGTGTGTGTTCACAGGTCAGAAGTCTAGTCGAGGCATATATCTTGTTCCCACGATAACAGCTTGCTGTATCTTGTCTGTTTTTCTTTCCCTCAGACGTTATTCACTGCATCCATCTGACGTCTCTCTGTCCTGATATGGTTACACTGTGTGTGTGTGTGTGTGTGTGTGTGTGTGTGTGTGTGTGTGTGTGTGTGTGTGTGTGTATGTGTGTGTGTGTGTGTGTGCGCTCCTGTCTACCTCCATGAAGCGTAATGTCTGTCTTTCTTTCTTTCTTTCTTTCTTGCTTTCTTGCGTCTTGACTAGAGGGTCATACAGACGATTGGCCATATAAGGCTGAATGAACATGCATGAACCACTCCACTAGCCTCATACATACACTCATACACAATACACATACGCACACACACACACACACACACACTTTCTCTATCAAACACAAACACACACACTCACACACACACACTGCAGGTCTATCGATTGCAGTGATCTTTGAGGCCGGTTGACTCCGTTGTCTCTGCCTGACTGGCGGTGTTGTAGTCGTTTCCCCAGAGTTAGAGTGTGTGTGTGTGTGTGTGTGTGTGTGTGTGTGGTTGACATTGATGAATATTGGCTGTAGTACAAGAGTGTATTGTCAGATGCTCATTGTGAGCTGCACTGTAGTTGAACCTGCCCATTTGGACCAGTTTCACAGGTTCTTAGCTTCGTTTTACACCTCAGAGAGAAAGAGAATGAGAAAAAGAGAGAGAGGGATGGAGAGTAAATGACTAAGAGAGACAAAGAGAGAATGAAAGAGGGCAATTACAGTGAGATATTCTTTACATGTCATCCAATCAGCAGAGATTTAATTTGGTGCTACATGGTATTATTCAGTTTTCTGGGCCTCTCAGCCTTTCTACTGCCTCAGTGAAGCTAAAATACGAAGAGGAGTCGACCTGCAACATTTTACCTGGTTTCTATATCACACTGCTTTCCATCCCAGTTCAACTTTTCCCCATATTTCATCATTAATCCTTTCTTTTTTTCCCAGATTGGCGCCTATGACCAGCAGATATGGGAGAAATCAGTAGAGCAACGAGAAATAAAGGTATGGCTGGTTCAGCTTTCTAGACATTGCCGTCATTTCACTGTCTGTTATACTTTGGTTGATCTTCCCTTTTGTTCTCATTTCTCATTTTCCTGTTTGGATTTTCTGTCTGTGCTATGCTTTTCTCTTTCTTAATTTCTCTCCCTAGTCTTTCTTTCTTTTGGTTCCTTTTGTCATTCTCTGCTCTGTCTTCAGCTCTCTCACTTTCTCTCCCTCTTTTCTTTGACTCTCTCTCTCACCATGCTCACCAGTTCTTTTCAGTTTCCAGTGTTTTTTTTTTTTTTAACTCTTTTCTTTCTGCCTTCCTGGCTGGGTGTCGCCTGCCCATCTCTCCTCTCCTCATCTCCATCCCTCCTTCCATCTTTTTCTCCTCCTCTCAACAGTTTATTACACTGGTGAGTATACAGCGGGAGCGGTGTCCCTCCTGTGTCCCACAGTGCACCTCTGCTCACCCACGCTGTAGACTAGATTGTGATTGGTTGATTTGATTGGCCAGTTCGGTTGTTATGTCATTTCCTGGTTTGTGTTTTTTTTTAACCTCACTCTGCGTTCACACAGCTAACAACCACATCAACATGATATTGACCAGTGTTGACGTAGCAGCGCTAGTACGTGATTGGCTGCAGGGCGACGTTAGCCAAAACCTCAACTGCAGCCAACATTTCCTTGTTGAAAAATTAGGAAACAGGGAAACTAGGCGACTGACGACAATTGATGACGTTTCTCTGGTTTCTTGAGCAGTTTGTGGTGTGAACGCACAGTCGGATTAGCATGAGTCATGTGATCAGGGTGGGAAACTGGCACCAGGCAAATGATGGTGATTCAGAAAAGTCTGTCTGCTCTAACCCTTAACGGGTCAACAAATGATTTTGGGTTGACAAAAGTTGGTTTTGCACCCCGCATGTGAGAGAAAGTTGGTGACCCTTTAAATGACACACTGAATATTGAATTACAAATTTTTCAACCTTTATTTAACCTGCCAAGTTGATAAGGAACACACTCCTACTGATACTGTGATACTAGACTTTTTAGGTTACTTTATTTTGTTTAGTTTACCTCTTCCACACTGCTTCTTATTGATAGACCTCATATTGTGTGGGCATATTAGAGCTTAACTGGGCGATACTGTATTAGTGGGTATGTGTGTTTGTATGTGCACAAGTGTGTGTGTGTGTGTGTGTGTGTGTGTGTGTGTTGTGCATTAACTTCAAGCGACTGCTTCTTTGCCCAGAGCCATGGTAATAAGAGCCTCTTCACCTGTCCGCTGTGACCTCTTACCTTTGACCTTTAACAGGACAACCTCATTTTCCCCCTGCTGTAGTTTTGTAGAGATTCTCTTACGTCTGTGGTTCCCAAAGTAGGGTTCGAGGACATCACAGGGGCCAGTGAGGTGGCTGTAGAGTGAGGAATAGCTTAGTTTCACCATTACTTAATTCACAAGAAGTTAATCACAGTGGCAGAAGGTATAAGAATGACTTCTGCATCTATTTTTCTTTGGCTTCTGCAGTTCGGATAATAGGTTCCTGCTTTTTTTTCCCTCCGTCCCTTCTAATAACACCATCTCTACTTCTACCTCCCTCCTTCCCTCCTACCTCTGTCCTGTAAACAGAGAGGTGAGAGACACTCTCTTTAATGAGCTCAAAGTCCACACACACCACACACACGCACACACAGACACACACACACACACAGAACGCTGTGACCTTGGCTCTCTGGCTGTCTAAATGGTTTCCCAGGGTTTTTAGCCACAGCAGACAGTATGGTGTTTAGCTTAGCATGGTGTGGAAGCAAGATGTGTCACCTTCTCACCCCTACAAAGTGTTAATTATACTGTTTATAGGCTGCATAAAGGTTTAGGATCTCGTTAAGCAGCGTGTAAGGAGTACAGATGCGCTATATTTAGCAGGAGTTGAGTACTTTCCTTGATATTGACTATTTTGTCTGTGGTGCTTTGTTTTAGAGAAGGTATACTGCTTTATAACTAAGTATAAATATCCTATTTTGCATGTTTATTTTATTAAACTTAAATCTAACCAGGTAGTCCTGGTTAAAAATCTCCTTTTTCAAGACTGACCAGACCAAGACAGCAGCATCATGGCAATCACAAATGTTGCTGACAAACAGGATACAACAATATTCAGTGGCAAAATACAATTAAAATGTCATAATAGATAAGTGCTAAAGTACTATATGAGCGCTCAAAAGACTGCCCAGTAGGCCAGGTAGGAGACCAGCAGGATCAGGATCCAAGCCTTAACAGAACAAAGATGGCTCCTTATTGAGTCTGCCTGAGATTGTGATGGTATCTGGCCTTGCAAAAACAAAACTGCACCAGTTTCATTCCAAAATAAGATATCCACCATTTGGCAAAATAGACACCCAGTCTTACAAAATCATTGATAGCAGAATTAAGATAAAATATGGTAGTTTTTGAGCCCCATTTAGTTGTTTTTTCCCCCAATATGGATATAGAGCATTTATCTTCAAATAAACCACACACATTATGTATACATTTGAGATGATATCCCATGTTTTTCATGGCTTTTTCATTGTATAGATACAGTGTTTACTACAGTTGGTTAGTGGGTCTCCCAGTAAGATTCACCATTGGAAACCTACTATCTGTCTTCCTGCAGAGACAAAGTAGAAGCCTCTGCAGAGGCAAGACAGTCGCCACCTGCTGGTGGAAATAGGAAACTTATTCTGCTGGGTTTTCGGTTGAAATGACATTGAAATACATAAAAACATTTTGTGATTTGTGATTTATAATAAGTGTAACAGTGAAATAAGTCTAAATCCCCCCTGTAAGCAATATTACAAGCAAACCATAGGAAGGAATGCAGGGGAAAAGGATTTGGCTGTTTTTTGTCTATTAAAGACTTTTTTCTTCTAAATGTGCTGTAATCGTTTAAATGATGAACTGACATGCAGTTTTGTGGGTCACTCCTTGAGATGCCATCAAAACTTGACCAGTAACTAGTTTATACAGATAAGAGACTATAAATAGCCCAGAGATAAGACTGCTGTATCTGCCAGGCTGGTCTGTGTAGTGCTGTTTAGAGCCAGCTTGTTCTACAGCGTCTGTGAAGGACTTTACCGCTGGGCTAAATCCACTGCCAAGAGGAAGCTATCGATCTGCTCCGTCAGTCCCTTATGGAGACACACACACACACACGCACACACACTCGGTCTTGCTCTTTCTCTCTCTCTCTCTCCCTCTTTCCCTATCTCTCACTTTCACTTTTTCCCACTCACTCTGTCACACACCTACAGACATACACACACACACACACACATTCACACAGTGTATTGGCTCAGTCGGTCTGCCATTAAAAGATAAGGGCCTCCATCAGACTTCTATATCAGACATTGACTGATAACCTGCAAATTGATTGGCCGGTGTGTAAATATTAGCATGAGATCAGATTCAAGTGGACTGCTCAGTGTGCATTCAACTGCTCTCTCTTCTATTTAATAAGACTTTGAAGTTCTTTCAAATTAAGGCTTTTAAAGAACTACATGATGATGGACAAGGAGCATCTTGTTAAAAATAACCTTTTTGTTGCTTGAGTGCTTTTGAGATAATGATAAGTTCCCTTGTACCGTTCATTAAACATCTCCAGTATGCTAAGTGTTACCATGCACCACAGTAAACTGAATACTAAAAATACATAATGGATGGAAATCTGTGAGTGTGTTTCCCCACTTTAGCCCCGCCTCTCTGTGTGTATGTACATAACACACTGTGGTAATGACTGTGTTACCCAGAGTCATTGATATGAAACCTCAGTAAAACCAAGCTATTGTCAGATTGTGGGTTCACCACAGTATCACCATAGCTACATAGACATTGTTGTCCTTAACCAAATACACACACACACACACACATGCACACATGCAACACACACACACCTTTAAACCACCTGTTCAAAGGAACAGTTTAAATATTCCGCTAGCTCTGGCAAGACACACTCATCACTGTTATTTACTTTCTCTCCTCTAGGAAATGCATCTCACACACACACACACACACACACACAGTTCTTGGGTCGACTGTAATCCATCAAAGACTGATGCGAGGCACTTGGAAACGTAAAAAAAACAAAACCATTGCTGTTCTGCTCCTGAAAAAACACTTCAGATACTTACACACACACACACACACACACACACAACAAGCCTTGCCTATGTGTATTCATGCACACACAGTGTTACACACTCCACACACACATACTCATAATTTATAGTTTCTCATAAAGTTTCAATACAGTTCTTTATCACATTTGACAAGGCCAGTATGTTGTTCTGCTGATCTACTTTGTTCAGCCGATACTGTGCCACACACACAAACACACACACACACACACACACACATACACACACACACTCACACAGATGAAGCCTATGTAAGTATCAAAGGAGGAAGTCACACGCTGGCACAGGAAGTTAACACGCTGGCACAGGAAGTTAAGCGTACCACAGGGGAGTGTAATTCCCAGGGTCATAAACAACACAAAGCACTATCTTTAAAACTAGAACATACAATAGAAATGACACAATCTAGTCGAGTTCTATAATTTACAAGCTGGAGATCGCACTGATAAATGAAGTTTCCTTGAGAAACAGAGTTGCAGAAGTCTGTTTAAGATGCTGTATATAACATTTTAATGGTAATGTATAATTACCGTAAACAAACAAGACCATCTCTCTACCAGCCTCAATACTGCATTTTACATTGTGTGCCACTGGGTTAGATTTCGGTTGAAATCTGCTGGATTGGTTTATGGCACAAAGGGAGATTGCTTTATAGCACAAAATAGGAGAAGGTGCTCTTCTAGTGCAAATGGAGCTAAAATCGAGTTTCGAGTGAAAGCCAGTGGAAAAATCACTTCCAACATGTTTATCCTCTTAAGTAAAGCCAAAAAGAAGACAAATGCCAGGCAATATCCTCCTTGTGACAAGAAACAACAGGGTTTGTGGGAAATGTGGTCTTAATATTGAGA
Organism: Centroberyx affinis; assembly: GCF_046629955.1. Taxonomy (NCBI): domain Eukaryota; kingdom Metazoa; phylum Chordata; class Actinopteri; order Beryciformes; family Berycidae; genus Centroberyx; species Centroberyx affinis. The sequence continues at coordinate 99,342 of NW_027280166.1, forward strand.
AACACCAGTACTAACAACACCACTGACATGAGACAGAGACTACTAATCATCTCATCAAAATGCTACATATAGCACCTTTAAACTCACTCTGGTAGAAATATTATCCTTTGTCCAAATCAACAGCACACTTTGTCCGTCACGTTCATATCATATCATACCATGCACAGGACAGGTTTGAGCCTGGGAAGGGAACTCGACCCGAGGGGAAGCAGTAGACCTTGCTAGTGTGAATGAAGCCTGTAACAAAAATGCTAAGGTTGGGCGACTGTGGGACCGGCCCTGGTACCACAACATTCATTCAGCAGTGGTGCGACACTATAGTCAGAAACATCTGCTAGAGATTATGGCAAAGTAATATGATGGTATAATTTAGTCCAGTTTCATTTTCAGGCACTAGTGGCTTTCACTGAAACATTGCGGACAACAAGAGACACTGTGCACTGCAGTTAAAGGGATTTCTGATTCCATCACTGTACAGTATATAGCCTCGAGTGGCTGGGCTTCCACTGTTAGACACAACACATTTATCTGTACAAAGGGTTTAGTTTCAAGGGCCCAAAGGTCTTTACAGATGTTTTTTTTTGTGAGTTGAGTGCACATGTCTGCCTGGATCAAACTGTAGAAATAGGTTTACTAGATTGGATGAGCTGACTACATAGAGCTAGTTGACCTGATTTAAATAGAATAGAGCAACTAGCTGTGTGTGTTTTAGCCTGAATGCACGGTGTGCCTCCCCAACCAATGTGTGTGTGTGTGTAGGCGTAACACACACGAGAAGCCCTCTGCTATAGAGTTACTGTAGGCATGCGTGTGAACATCTATATGTCCATCACTTCCCCCTCTCTCTCTCACTCTCTCTCTCTCTCTTTCTCTCTCTCTCTCTCTCTCTCTCTCTCTCTCTCTCTCTCTCTCTCTCTCTCTCTGACACTGACTCCATGTCTCTCTCTGTCTCCCCCTGCAGGGTTTGAGGAACAAGCCGAAGAAGACAGGCCATGTCAAACCAGACCTTATAGATGTGGACCTGGTTAGAGGTGAGAAAACTGTGTGGTGCGTGTGTGTGCGTGTGTGTGTGTGTGTGTGTGTGTGTGTGTGTGCGTGTGGCGTGTGTGTGTGTGTGTGTGTGCTCGCTCTCCCTTTCCATCATGCTACTTGTATAATATGCCTGACTGGCCTTATGCAACAGCTACTATCATCAGACATAGTACATCGCCTACTCATCTGGGTACACATCAAACACACACACACACACACACGCTAACCTGAGATGCCAGCATCACTGTGCCAACCTCCTGTCACTCTTGTTCTCTCCATCTTTCCTCTCATCTCTTTCTCTACCTCTTCCTATCGCTGTCTCATATTCATCGGGTTTTAAATTATTCATCAAATCAGTCAAATTTATCCTCATTGTTATTTATACCACAGGGAGAGAGAGAGATAGAGATCGAGATGGGGGATAGAGACATAAAATTAAAGAAATGGAGGGAGGGAGGGAGGAAGGGAGAGAGAAAAACAGATGGCTAGAAATGTAGAAAGAGACGGAGAGATGCAAGTAAAGAGAGAGATGATATAGAAAACAAAACAGAAGATAAAGGGGAAGGAAGAGAGATGGAGATGGAGAAGGAAGCAGCGAAAGACGGACAGGAAGAAAGAGATGAGTAAAAGACCTGATAATGGATTAGAGCAGGGTGCAGCACACGAACACACACACTCTCTCTCTCTCTCTCTCTCTCTCTCTCTCTCTCTCTCTCTCTCTCTCTCTCTCTCTCTCTCTCTCTCTCTCTCTCTCTCTCTCTCTCTCTCCCTCTCTTTCACACACACACACACACACACACACACAACATACACACACGGCTCTGATGTACTCCAGGATGTATTAAGAGATGAGTTTTTCTGCTCGCTACAGAGGCACTCGGCTAATTAGTTCCTCTCATTACACTAAGAGTGTGTGTGTGTTCATATGTGTGTTCATACTTCCTGCATCGTGTGTTTCTTCGCTCTGTATGTGTGTGTGTTCTCCCCGTTGCGTCTAGTGTGTGTACCCCTTTCGGTGTGTGTGTGTTCCCTGCATTGTGTTACATACAGTATGTGTGTGCTTTATAATGTGTTATAATGCTTGTTCTTTCTTCTGTACTACTGCAAAAAAGTTGGATCAATATGAGCTGTACTGTGTTCGTGTGTGTGTGTGTGTGTGTGTGTGTGTGTGTGTGTGTGTGTGTGTGTGTGTGTGTTAGGCTCGGCGTTTGCCAAGGCCAAACCAGAGAGTCCGTGGACGTCGCTGACCAGGAAAGGCATCGTCCGAGTCGTCTTCTTTCCGTTCTTCTACCGATGGTGGATCCAGGTCACCTCCAGAGCCATATTCCTCTTACTGCTGGCTCTCTATCTGCTGCAAGGTAGGGCCGTGTGTGTGTGTGTGTGTGTGAGAGAGAGAGAGAGAGAGAGAGAGAGAGATGCATTACGATCAATGTTGAACGCAAGTAACAAAAGTACTTCTCTCTGTCTCTCTCTCTCCCTCCCCTCTCTCTGTCTCTCTCTCTCTGTCTCTCTCTCTGTCTCTCTCTCTCTGTCTCTCTCTCTGTCTCTCTCTCCCTCTCTCTCTCTCTCTCTCTCTCACTCTCACTCTCTCAGTGGCAGCAGCGGTCCTGTATGTGTCCATCCCTCAGCCCCATGGGATACCAGCCACCGAGGTGTTTGGAGCCATCTGGCTCATGTTGCTGCTGGGAACCGTCCACTGCCAGATCGTCTCCACCAGAACCCCAAAACCCGCCTCCAGCAGCGGGGGGAAGAGACGCAGGTAAGGATGGAGAGAAGAGGGTGGTACTGTGGAGCTGGACGGAGGGAGGGAAGGAGGGAAGGAAGGAAGTGTCTCTAACACTGGAAGGGGAAAAATAGGGGAATGAAGGGTGGAAAAGGAAAAATGCTATGGAGCTGGACAGAGGGAAGGAGGGAGGTAAGAAGAAAGTGAGGGAGGGCGGGAAGGGGGTAAGAAGAAAGCAAGGGAAATAGGAAGAGGAGGACGGAAGGAAAGAAGGGGGACGGGACAGACGGAAGAAGAGAAGTAGGGAGGGATGAAGAGACCCGAGGAAGGGAGGCAAGAGGTAGGAAGGGGGGGAGAGAGAAAGGGAAGGAGGTAGGGAGGGATGGAGGAAGTTAAGGAAGGGAGAGAACATTGGAGGGGGGAAGGAATGAAAGGATGGAGGGAGAGAGTGAGCGAGGGAGGGAGGGAAAGGAGGAGGAGGGAGGAAGAGAGGGATGATACAGGAGATGAAAGACGTTAAAATATCAGAGTACGTTACACCTTTCTCTCGAAAGAGAGAAAGAGATGCAGGATGGAAGGGAAGGAGGTCGGGAGCGATTGAAAGGAAAAGGAGGTGAGAAGGAGGCAGGGATTTGAGGATGGATGGACAGATGAAGGTATAAATGGATTGGAAAAGCAAATGGGAGGAGTGAAGTCTGTTGGAAATCTCTCTCTCTGGTTAACTGAATTATCATTGGTTAAAGGCAGAGGAGTTTGTTGTTTGTGATAAACTAAGCCCCGCCCCTCCTCTTCCTGCATTGGTCACATGGCCCAGAAATACCTTGTTCACTTCCTCGTTCTGTATCAGACGTTTTTTTTTTTAAACTTGTACCTTGTGATTTGCTCTTTAGATTAGATGCTTGTTGGTTATGAACCTTATCATTACCGTGTGTGGCTGCTGTGAATACTATGTTTTCCGGTTTACGACATTGTAAAGACAATTTTCAGACTCTTGGGAAGAAAATTGGACCATGCCACAGTTTTGGAAAGGGGTTTTTAGTGAGGGGTTGGGAGGGTGAATCAAGCCATTGTTTCCTTCATTGAATCAACGTTTGTCATGGTTTCTTTCACTTCAAGGACAGTTGAGGAAAGAGGAAAAAATCATGAAACTGGTACAATTATTTGACACAAAGTTGATTCTGTTTCTCTGTATTTCTCTCTCTCTCTCAGTCTGTATCTCTCTCCCTCCTCACCCCAAAAGTATGTTTTTATTTTTAAGAAATACCAGTCCTTTTCATCTTTTCCTCACCACACTCTCATAGACATTTTGCTCAGAAAGAGAAATCAGTTTCCCATGGTTTTGGACATGAGGGTAGTCAGGAGGCTCCATGTGCTGGATCCCCTTCAGGGCAGGAAACTCACTTTGTCATCTACCAGCTGCAACACTTTCCCTGTTTACCCAGCCACATTGATTTTTAGAATGGAAAACAGCGTCCAAGTGATGGTTGGTTACTTGGCAAAGAGCCTGGTAGAGTAGATAAACCTTCCAGCCACAAACCAAATGTAGCAGCATTAAGCAGGTAGCTAGTGCATTACCTTATATTGTATATATGTAACTTGTTTTTTTTTTAAATCAGCAAATAAATCAAATCAAACAGTGGTAAAATGTTAACATGAGCCTGGATCCTCAGGTGAGAAACTACATTTTTCAAGGTTTACGAAACCAGGAGTTAGTTTTTTATTACCAGTGATAGTTGAGAGAAAGGCTTCATGATTCATGTTTTTTTTTTCATCCTGTCTTTAAATTTGAAAACCAAAAGACAAGAGTCCTAGCTTTGGAAGGTTCCAACAGACTAAATGATCTCCTCTCTACCTCTCCTGTTTCTCCTCTTTATTCATGTCCAAGTCTTTAAAGAGGAATTCTGCAGAATGAGACTTTTAGGTTATTATCCTGCAAATGTAGACATTTAACTAAAATTTCTCCAAAACGTTTTGTTTTACTAAATTTGATTCATGCAATCCTATCATTGCACTACATTGGCTGAGAGGTTGCAAGAAAATTTCATGGTACATTAAAAACACCTCACATCTTACTTGTACTTTTACGTTTGATTTAAGTTAAAAGTGCTTTATTAAGAAAATTGACTTTTTACAAATTTACTTTATTACTTTGTTTTTTATTATTTTTATTTGATATTCTTGATATACAGGAAAGTGACTGTCCATGAAAATTTCTTTTAATCATCTCTGATGAGATCAGTTTCTCTTGAAATTCTCTTGAAACAAATTTTAGGAAAAGCTCTACTTTTGCAGAATAACAACCTAAAAGCCATTTTCAGTAGACTTGCCCTTTAAGTGTGTTGGCCCCGTGTCCACCGGGCTCCGATGTGTCAGGTCGCTCTGCTGTGTGAAGCACTATGGCTGCTACTGAAAACCTGTCTGAAGCACGGCTTTCTGTAGCTTCTGTACAAGTCGAGCTGTTTTTAATTGGCAGCGCTCGGTGCTCTGACTAAAACCAGGCTACATGTAACACGAGGAGGGAGTCGGCTCCCGGTGGACACACAGCCTTAAGTCTCTCACTCCTCCCTCAGTCTGCAAGTCCACTCTAAGTCTCTCTCCACCCTCTATTCTTTCCAAACTGAAGGAAGTTGAGGAAGGCATCTCAGATGGAGGTGCATAGGGAAGGCGACGGGTCTAGCACTACCGATAACACACAGGAGGGGGCGCCACACTCCCACTCAGCCAGCAGCACATACAGCCTGGGCGCTCTCTTCCAAGATTTCTGGCATGATATCTGTAAAGCTGGGTGTGTATTTTCGTTTCCCGTCTTCCAAAATAGAGATATGCAAAGACAGGGTTGGGATTCAGTTCGGTTTCAGTTTCAGTTTTCAAAATGATACAGATGGAAATTAGCAGTTTGCCAGTTCTTGGTAACTGCCCTCTATATTGAATAAATAAACAAACAAATGAATATGGCCTATCATTATAAAATGTACCGTAGTTTCAATTCAGTAAATTCTGAAAGTGGAATTTAATCAAAATTTTAAATGTCTTAGAAGGTTATTATACAGGTTATCTGTATCCAACCAGTAAGCAAAGAAATACATTTTGAACTGAAACCAGTTTAAGTTCTGAGTGAAGTCAAAGTGAGAAACTGAATCCCAGCCCTGATCAAACCTAATCTGGATTTCTCAGGCCGCAACATCCCTTCCTGTCCCAGAGCACAATAAATCTTCATCCTATTGGAGAAGGAATGAGGAAACTATCTTCAGATTGGTTGACTAAATATTGAACATTACTCTTTTGTTGGATAAGCAAAGGCAATTTTAATTGGATGGTAAGAGAAAAAGCATTTATTTGGACTGAAGATTATAGGATTTAAACTCATTAGCTGAAATAAAAATACTATCAAAATCTCCATCTTCCCATTTTTGTCATAGCGTTAAGCAGGAACAGAGGGATTTTGCAGCTGATTTTGATGCAGATGACTCGCTGAACAAGCTACGTTCAAAAGAAGCATGGGGCGCCGTTCTTGGTTGGACAAAACGATACCAACAATTCAATCGTCTGTAAGGTTTTCTGCCTCTTGTCAAAGACAGTTTGACAACAGCACACTGGCATTTGAAGCTATGAATATCATCTTAGTTGATATTCATACAGTCACAATCAGACCTTTACTGCTAAATCTGTTTGATCCTCTCTACCCGTTACCTATCAGTAACATACTGCCTTTCTCCCCATGCTACTGCTTCAACCAGCTTTCAGCAGATCGCAACAGTGTGGAACGAGTAATCTCTGATTGATTAATTAATCGATTGATTGATACATTCATTCACTTTATTTAATCAGCGCTCAGATCAAAACATATCAGCTCTGTTAGGAACTTCACTCATTGATCCATCCATTGATTCACTCATTCATTTAACTTTAACTGATATTCAGAATACTTTTTAGTGACCAGGATTTTGTTTTGTTTTTCATAAGAAGACAAAACAGCAAATTAAGTCTAATAAGTCTAAATCTAATAAATGTATTAGATTGTTACTCACTTTTAGATACTATATTCAGAATACTTGATGCTCAGAATTCAGAGCAGCTCCACTCAGTTAATACACGAACATCACATTTTTTTTAATTCATTCATTAATTGCCTCATCTATTCTTTCATTCATTCATTCATTCAGTCAGTCAGTCAGTCGGTATATATTTTTACCTTAATGGTTAGTTCAGTAACAGCCATGCTTTATGCAACACTTTGTCCCTGTTGGCCTTTAGCCTGAACGTTCCACACTGTTGTGTTGTTGAACGCTCTGTTAGTGTTACTCACCGTGCTGCATGCTGCTGCGACGTGAAGATCTTCATTACTGGTAGGCTCACTGCCCCACTCCCTCTGTCTGTATCTGTATCTGTATCTGTATCTGTATCTGTCTCTCTCTCTCTCTCTCTCTCTCTCTCTCTCTCTCTCTCTCTCTCTCTCTCTCTCTCTCCCTCTCTCTCTTTCTCCCTCTCTCTCTTTCTCTCTCTCTCTCTGTCTACATCCCTCTCAATCTCCCTTGCTCTCCCCATCTCCCTGTTTCTCTCCCCTCCTTTCCTTTATCTCTTTCTTCTCTCCCCTCTCTCCTTCTCCCCTCCCTCTATCCCTCCTTCTCTTAATCTTTCACTCTCTACCTGAAACCCCTCCTCCTCTCTCCACCTCCCTCCTTCCCTACCCTCCTTCAGATCTAAGAAGTCCAAACTGTCCATCGACAAGTCGACGGAGACGGACAACGGCTACGTGTCATTGGACGGCCGGGTGACCAATCGCAGCAGCGAGGAGGGGCTTCAGCTCCACGAGCAGCGATGCGATTCGCTAATCAGGGCCGACGAGGCGTGCTGGAACTCGCACGCCCCGCCCACACACACACACACACCCCGCAGCACCGGGCTGATGCTGGCCAGCGGCAATAAGGTAATAGTAATGAATTAACACACACAGAGAGAGAAACAAAACTACCAGGCTGTAAGGTACCTCCAGGATTTGGCTAATGTGTGTGTGTGTGTGTGTGTGTGTGTGTGTGTGTGTGTCGTGCAGGAGCCAGCGTCAGAGGAGGCGTCCAGTGAGGAGGACCCGGAGGCGTCCTACAGCGCCCTCCGCAGGGGAGTGGAGAGGATGAACAGCAGCGACTGTACGCTCCGCAACCGCAAGAACACACACCACTACAAGAAACACTACGCCGTGGAGGTACACACACACACACACACATATTTGATGTATATATTGACATATTTATAACTGATTGGCCCAGAATTGGTGGGGGACGACTTGTGTACTCTTGCCTTGTTTCCCTTATTGCCCTTCAGGCTCTACAGTATTACAAAAAGAATGTGATCAATTCATGTCAGAAAATGAAGACGGACCATAGAAAAGTTCATCACCACAAATTCATTCTTCAAAGAAATACCAATTCTCTGCCTCTCTCCCTCTCTCCTGCAGGACGTCCCAAAGTCCGGCACCAGCTGTAGTTCCAGGTGTTCCAGTCTGAGGACTCAGGACTCAGAAAGCACTCGACACGAGTCGGAGACGGAGGACCTGCTGTGGGAAGACTTCCTGCACTGCGCTGAGTGTAGATCCTCCTGCACCTCAGAGACTGGTCAGTAGAATAGAATAGACTAGAGTAGAACCAAGAACCAAGAACCTAGTCAGTATTTCTAGATTTATAGAAGAGAAGCAAACCAGGACTTTCTGGAATGTCATGGAAGTTTGAAAGGTGTATTCCAGACAGGGGAATTCAAGAAATTTGATAAACTCTCTGGGGAAGTCCGGGAATATTAGGGAAATTTATAACCAGGTCACTTCACAGGAATATAAGAGAATGTATTTTATACCTTGGTTGGTTTTCTCCACAGCAAGCCCAGCTGTGTAGTAGAAACCAGACCAGTTTACTCCCTTTAGTAAAACAACATTAACAAAAGTAAAGAATATCATTTGTAGGTCATGGAAGTGCTCAAACTTGGTTATGGAAAGTCATAGAAAAGACATGGAATTATAGATCAGGGCCAAGTTGGGAGACTTTCATTTGCTTTCAAAACTCTTACATAAAACAGTATATAATAGTTTAAATAATATTCCATTAGTAGATAGAGAAATGCATTAAACTGAGTATGTGGAGTATTTTTATGTGGTGGTCCACCCCTTACAGATAGATAGAAACAGTAATTTCTATTGATATTCTGGATGAATGGTCATTGTATTTAAACTAATACAGTATGCTGCTCACTTACTGTACTCCACAGAGGGGGAGGGGGGAGGCACGCCCGTCTGCCCCCCCGCCAAGAAGGAGTACAGAGACGACCCCTTCCATCAGGTTGGTAAACATAAAACTTTCTCCTGATTTCTGTTCTCATATATGTGTGTGTACACGACTTTGGAGAGAACACTGGAGAAAAGTTACACATGTGCCAAGTGCAGAGAATATTTGCCTGCAGGAGGGAAACTGTTGTCATCGCTGTCACAGATAAAGGCAAATGGAACGATATACGGCAGTAAACGGACCGTTCAGTAGTAACGTTGGTGTTGTGGTGCGTTTGTTTTCCCGCAGGGTCACGTCCCATGGCTGCACAGCTCCAACCCCGGCCTGGAGAGAGTGAGCGCCATCGTGTGGGAGGGAAACGAGTGTAAGAAGGCCGACATGTCTGTCCTGGAGATCAGCGGCATGATCATGAACCGAGTGAGTGATGGGGGGGGTGGGAGGGAGGGACGAATAGACAGACAGAGAAGAGAGGGAAGAAGGAGAGAGAGAGAGAGCTGTGGGTAGCAGTGTAGCTGTAGAGGAAGCAAACACGTGAAGAAGAGGTGGATAGACACTTTTAGATTAGATTAGATGAGATTTAGCAGCAAAGAAAAGGATATAGGTAAATTTATTATTTTGAAGACAGTACAACAAATATTTATAACACAAGAATGTACTAAAGATAATAGAAGTAGATAGAGAAACAAAGAACATTTGCTCTTTTTGCTTGAGAGAATTCTCTCTATATTGACTGCTGTCAGGCTTACCGGTCGAATAACAAACTCATAATTAGGGCTCATTTCAGTGCCAGTCCAAAAGCCAGTAGCTCCAGCCACACACTGAGCACAGCAGTGTGTTTGTCTCTGGTGGCTCCATCTGTTAGCTGGCCCAGGTCGGAGCTGCCTGTAATTCTCCCAGTCAACACTAGGTGGAGTTGGTTCATTACAGCCAAATGATCTATTTTAATCTCTGTCTCTGTCTGTCTCTCTCTCTCTTTCTCTCTCTCTCTCTCTCTCTCCAGGTAAATCTCTACACTCCTGGTATTGGCTACCAGGTGTTTGGAAACCTGGTTGCAGTGACGCTTGGCCTCACGCCCTTCGCTTACAGGTACTGTAGCATGAGACAAAAGATGAGACTTTGTGAAGTGTTTTGGTCCAGAATGTGGTATCCACTTTGAAAAATGTGACACCTACACTCACAAAATGATTGTAAGCAAAAATGAAAACAAATTATAGTGCTTTTTTAAAGATTAAAAGCAGGTAACGCAAGTGAGAAATATTGAAGAATACTGCAATATTGAATTATACATTATACTTTTTTTCTTCAACTTGGATATATAGTGTTTTGGAAGTAAACTCTTCATATTGTGATAGGAATTCACAACATGCATTCTGCTGCTGAAAAATGTTATAAAATATCTAGTTGTAGGAATTTATAACTATATTGTACGTACAAAAAGTGCAACAGTATGATTGCAGATGTTTCTACAGGAAGTTGACGATATTTTGTTGTGACTCCTTGTCCCTCTCCTGTAGGTTATCTCAGTACCGCGACTTGGATCAGCTGACCACGCTCTCAGCCAATGAGCTGCTGTCTGTGGCGCTGGGGGGCGGGTCCGGCCCGGATGCCATGGTCGTCACCATGGTAACGCTGAGCTTCCTGGTGCGCGTTTGTCTCATATGGCTGTTCTTCTTCCTGCTCAGCGTGGCAGAGAGGACCTACAAACAGGTGAGAGAGAGGAGGGTGTGCGTGTGTGTTTGTGTGTGTGTGTGTGTGTGTGTGTGTGTGTGTGTGTGTGTGTGTGTGGGTAAAATCTAAGTGGTGGAGACGATGCTTTATGAATCCTTAAATGTCCTTAAATCAGGTTGAACCTCTGCAATATTTAAATCTTATGTAAATTATGATTTAACCTGTTGGATTAAAACAATGTGTGTGTGTGTGTGTGTGTTTCAGAGGTTACTGTTTGCCAAGCTCTTTGGTCACCTGACCTCGGCCCGCAGAGCCAGGAAGTCTGAAGTTCCCCATTTTAGACTGAAGAAAGTGCAGAACATCAAGATGTGGCTGTCGCTTCGCTCCTACCTCAAGGTTAGTTCATCACACACACACACACACACACACACACACACACACAAACACGCACACTTTTGACGCAAATGCCATTTAAATTTAGTCAGATTTTAGTCAGTTTAGTTTTTAAAAATAATCACATTCTAGCTGATGAACATACTTGTTATAACATGATTTGGGGTATACACTATCTGCTGACCAATAGGATTCCATCTTCACATCTATACACAAATCCTCACTCTGTGCAAGACACTGCCTAGTGCAATTTAAGGTAGTTCATAGGGCCCACATGCCCAAGGTTAAATTGTCTAACATTTACCCTGATATCACCCCCACTTGCAACAAATGCAAAAACAGTGATGCTACCCTTATCCACATGTACTGGCTGTGCTCTCAATTACAAAACTTCTGGAAAGACGTCTTTCGTACCCTATCCAACATTTTAAAGCAGAATCTAGACCCGGACCCTCTGGTAGCTCTGTTTGGCATTACCGATGAAGATGATCCTCATCTGACATCTGCAGAGCGCCGCATGGTTGCCTTTGCCTCACTCTTGGCTAGACACGCAGTCTTGCTCAAATGGAAAGATGCTGCCCCGCCCACACTTAGTCAGTGGCTTCGAGATATAATGTCCTGCCTTAAATTGGAGATGATACGCTTCTCAATCAGTGGCTCTGGGGAGAAATTCTATAAGACCTGGGGACCCTTTTTGACATACTTTCATAACACCCAAACAACATAGTGTGACATGCATTGTAGCCCTGCCCTTGACACGAAAATAACACCTGACTTCATGGAAATAGCTACATCCTTAGTTTTATTTCTTTATTTCTAGGTACTGTGCCTCATACCTATTCTAGGTAATCAAGAGGGTGGGAGGGTGGGGGGGTAGGGACGTCTCACTTTATTACTGTCACTATTATCACTTTTTATTTTTATATGATACTACATTGATGTATATTTTGTAACAATGTGGAATATGCCTGCCCAACCCTGGGAACTTTTGTTGAAAATCTCAATATAAAGATTTTGAAAAGAACATACTTGTTATGCGTCAGCTATTTATCTGTAGATTTGCACCAGTAGATTATATTTGTCACATTTAGATATTTGTGTTCATCATTTCTGTATTGTTTGATTTTGCAGAGACGGGGTCCTCAGCGCTCAGTGGATGTGATCGTGTCGTCTGCCTTCCTCCTCACTCTGTCTGTCGTCTTCATCTGCTGTGCCCAGGTACCTGTGTGTGTGTGTGTGTGTGTGTGTGTGTATGTGTGTGTCCGTCCATCCATTAGAGACTGGTCAGTAGAATAGAACACTGATAATTTGATTACGGTGAATCTCTTCTTTAGCCAAGTTATTGAGTTCAATGCTTGATATTTCAGAGATACTGAATGATGAACTTCAGATAACGATTAATTTCCATAATAGATAATGTGGCATTTTGGAATAAAACTCAAATTTAGATGCATCCATCCTGAAAAATGTTTTTATTATATCATATTAAGGGAATAAAATAGTGACTGAACCAAGTATTGTTCTCATAATGATTTTCTCTGAATCTCAGACACCACTGATCAGACTTTCTCTCTCCTCTCTCTCACTCTCTCTCTCTCTCTCTCTCTCTCTCTCCCTCCAGTTGCTCCATGTCCATGAAACCTTCCTGGAGTGTCATTATAACTGGGAGTTGGTGATCTGGTGTTCCAGTCTGTCTCTGTTCCTGCTGAGGTTCGTCACTCTGGGCTCCGAGACCAGCAAGAAGTACAGCAACACCTCCATACTGCTCACTGAACAGGTACACACACACACACACACTTTTCTGAGATTTCTGAGATTATAGTCAGAAATTTGTGAGGGAAAAAAAACCCCCTCACTTTTCAAGCTAGGATCAACCAAGTGGAACACTTCACATATGACAAGGATAGTGAAATTCCTTGCAAACTTCTGACTTTAATCTCAGAAATTCGTAGGTTTTTCCTCGTACATTTTTTCTCGGAATAGTACCCCCCTCCCTCATTCACCTACAATGGCTCTAATGTGCTGTCGTAGACTACTGACATCTTTTTTTCGTTTGTGTGTTTCACAGATCAACCTGTATCTGAAGATGGAGAAGAAGCCAAACAAGAAAGAGGAGCTGACTCTGGTCAACAACGTCTTAAAACTGGCAACCAAACTACTAAAGGTACTGGACTGACTGACTGTCTGTCTGTCTGCATGGTGTCCACCGCTCCTTAAAGAGACACAAAGTCTGAAATGAAGACCTTAAAAAGTATTAAAATGTCTTAATTACAGCAAAGCTGCAGACACCCTGGCCTGCCTGCCTCTCTAATTCTCTCTATATTGACTGCTGTCAGGCTTACCGTTCGAATAACAAACTCATAATTAGGGCTCATTTCAGTGCCAGTAATTCTCCCAGTCAACACTAGGTGGAGTTGGTTCATTACAGCCAAATGATCTATTTTAATCTCTGTCTCTCTCTCTCTCTCTCTCTCTCTCTCTCTCTCTCTCTCCCTCTCTCCAGGAGTTGGACGCTCCGTTCAGGTTGTATGGTTTGACTATGAACCCTCTGCTCTACAACATCACCCAGGTGGTCATCCTGTCCGCCGTGTCCGGAGTCATATCTGACCTGCTAGGATTTAACCTGAAGGTGAGTGTGTGTGAGAGAGAGAGAGAGAGAGAGAAGAGATCTGTGTTTTTACTGTTTTACATGACCTCATTAGGTTGAAGGGGGGTTAGGGTTAGGTTTAAGTTTGAGGGTCAAACACAGAAGCTTGCAGTAAGATGAGAACAATCTGGTGATGTTTATGGGATGCAGGTAAAACCCATGTAAAGTCATAGTATATACCTTAGTGAGTAGTATAAAACTGGCGTAAGTTATATAAAGCCAGGGCCTTTTAAGGGACAGAAGCATAAATTAATGCCTTTCTGAAAATAACAATTTTTGTTTAGATGATAGTTGATCAATAACTGGAAGTCCTAGTTTACTCATCTTTTTATTTACCATTACATCAATGGATACAGACTTTAACACATCATTACACATGAAGAATTACTGACTTTTTCACTCTGCTACTCTGATAAAGCAGAGAGGAGGCAACTGCAGAACAGAAAGTACCTGCAGGACACAGATGAGATGCATATTTACTGTTTGTTTGTCAGTTTAAAGCTCTGAAACTGAAAAGCAGTTTGTCTGTAAGCTGTTTCTCTCTTTCTTCCTTGTCTGCAGCTGTGGAAGATCAAATCGTGACAGTGAAGAGAGAAACACCGCTCGCCCTTCACTCACTGACTGACTGACTGACTCACTGACTTAATGGCTGAATGACTTCATGGCTGACTGACTGAATGACTGATTTGTCAGTCTCGACATATCGGAGTGCTTTGACCTTCAACGTTCTCACTTTGTGCAATTCACAAACTATTTATTTACCCGCTCAGTGTTTTTACCTACTGTAGGTTTTATTTCAATTCTAGTTTGTTTCATATTTTGTTTTAGGAGACAAAGCGATACTGTGTTTTAACTGTGTTCACAAAAAAGTGTTACTATTATTATTATTATTATTATTATTATTATTATTATCATTATTATCTACATGATGGTTTAGGTTCTCTGCTGCATTTGGGTCAGTTCAGTTTTCATTTCAGCCTATTCAGGAATTGCAGCGTAAGATATAATAATACAATTCTGAAGGTGAATCGGTCAGTGGTGGAAAAAACTGAGCTGTTGGGAGAACTCAAGTTTTTGTGTTTTTGTTACTTAAATTGAAAGTTCCCATGATTATTTCTATATTGAGTGAGTTTCATGACCCTTAAAACTCCAAAAACAAACAACTTGTTAAATACCTGTTTAAACCTTAAAACCTATTTTTAAAAATGCCAAGAAGAAATTAAGGATTCTTTTCTTCCTTCCTGAAAAACATATTTTTTGCAGATACATGGTTTTCATCTGACAACAGTAAAATTGGATGAAATTTGTTGAGGTGAGTCTGCAGTCGCTCACAAAGTCAGTTTGGTTTCCGAGGAAAATTCATCTAGCAACCTGACTTCTAAGTTTTAATGTATGTAGTTTAACATCATGATGTGGATTCCCTCATATTTTCCACAGAAAATTAGAATTAAAGGGATACTTCAACTAATATCCCCAGCCGCAAGTTTAAATCTATCTGGTCTGGTGAAGAGAAATAGTCGACTATTTTGGACTATAGTCGACTATAATCCTCATATTTGACAAAAGAGAATGTGAAGATGAATGTTCTCATCACTATTCTTTGAATCCCAATCTCAAAATTGATTTCCTATTAATGCCTATTTCCTGATTCATACCAGATCCAAGATATAACTAAAAAAAAATGAGGTTGTTCAGCAAATTGATTTCCTGAATTCGCTGACCTGAGAAAGAATTGAGCCCAAGTTTTGTTCTCAAAATGCAAGAAGTATGTAAAGAAACTTTAAAAGTTTATGGAAACAGAACATGGAGGAGAGGCAGCGTTCACACAGGCAAGAGACTTGAATTTTAGACAACAATGAAAGCATCTTGGCCACAAAGGGTTAAAAATCAGTTACTTCTTTTAATTTCACTCTGGATCCTGAAACAGCCTTTTAGTCGAGTTTCACAGTGTTGCTTCAAGCTTTTGAGTAAAACGTCAGTTCAGTGCCGGTTTCTATCAGGATCAATTTCATTTGTAAACAGAAGATGTGATTTTTATCCTGGACTCAGATCTGTTGTTTTCATCTCTGGTTTAACACAGAGAGCCTGTTGGATCTGAGTCACATGTGGTTTTCTTGTTCCTGTGTCTGGTTTGTTGTTACTGTGTAAATCCATAGATTTCGAGTCAAGTCTCTCTTAACAGGAAAGCCCCTCTTTTTCAGCCCTAGGCCCAAATCCAGTTGAAGAGTTTCATTCCAAAAATGAGATAAACGCTATTTGAGTCAATTGCCTAGTATGGCCACATGATTTCTGGCATACAAAGTAAAACTTTATTGAAATCCTTTGCTCTCTTGAGCTCTTTTCTAACCAAATAGTAAGATTTTAGAGAATATTATTATCTGTGTTTTGCAAATTTTGGGCAATGAAAATCAGGGATTTTTTGCGTGGCCATGTTGCAGTTTGGAAAGAAAGCCTTCAAGTGTAATTCCTCACTCTGAGACCCAAGGTCAATGTAATATAGCAGTCATGTGACCGCATGCAAACCATTGAAGCTCCTCACCTGCTGTTCAACAAACACTGTTGTGAAGGACTGATTCAGTTTGGGGGCAAGAGGGGCGGAGTTTGAACCTTTTGGGACAATCTGATTGATTTGTTCGTGTCGGGCAAGGTCAGATTGTCCCAGAAAAGTAGTGGACTCATTTTTTAAAACCAGTTATTTATAATCTGTAATCTGTTTTAGTAAGGCCGGGGTCAGTTCCATCACTTCAACCAGTTCAGACAGTGGGTTTTAAGCTAAATTATAAAGAACCTTTTTTTTAATAAATAACCTCCCAGGGAGAATTGACATGAGCATGACTGCTTTATGATTAAGCAATAAATTGCTGTATCAGTGTTGAGTTTTAGCTGATTGAAGTGAAGTGAACTGGCCCCTGCCTGCCGCAGGTTATCTCTACATACTGCAGTTGGGACGAGCCTGAACGTGAATGAAGATATGCACTTTACACACAGATAAAAGAAGAGGAAGAAAAACATGTTACGTTGCGTTTCAATGTCAAAAAGTCTTTGTTGCTGTTGACAAAGACAAGAGACTGTTTTTTTTTACATCACTTGCTTGGCACAGTGTGTGTGTGTGTGTGTGTGTGTGTGTGTGTGTGTGCTGTCGGAAGTAATGCTAGCTCCAAACACAATCTGTTGT
This sequence comes from Centroberyx affinis, assembly GCF_046629955.1. NCBI lineage: Eukaryota > Metazoa > Chordata > Actinopteri > Beryciformes > Berycidae > Centroberyx > Centroberyx affinis. The sequence continues at coordinate 116,249 of NW_027280166.1, forward strand.
GTCGACAATTTGCATCACTTTCTGAAGTAAATCCAACATGGTACATGCAGTGTTATGATGCCCATAGAAAACACAAAATATCAAGTTGCATACAGAATATTCATATGATTCAAATGCTGACGCCTCAGTTAATAAGTTGGCATTTTGCTAACTGAGAGTTAAAAACACGACAATGCTAGCATAATCATCTTTAGTGTGTTTGAAGAAGACCAAAGTGCTTTCTTTTATTGTTTGTTTTTGTTTGTCTCAGCTGGAAAAGAATGTATTCGCAGCACATGCTTTAAAATATAAGATAATATTTGTTTGTTTCCCTTTGGAAATGCTTTAAAACTGTTCAAGTTGTTGTTGCTTATTATTTTAATATATATATATATATTCCTTTTTGGCATTGTGTTTTTCTTTCTTTATTCATTTGTAAAGGCGGTCCCTCGCTCAGCTGACAGGAGACATTTTGCTGTGTTTTTAAGGAACAAAGGAGTCTGAAACGTATGGAAACATATCCAGGTGACGGACTCTCTGTTGTGATTCTGTTTTCAAAGAGTCTGAATATTTAGAGGTTTTTTTTGTGAGCTGGTCTGTCCACAAGGTCTAGATTTTTATAAGAAAAATAAAAGAAATGGATGTTGACATGCTGCTCTTTTGTTGTCTTTTGTTGGTCTCCCCCTGCAATTTTCTTTGGAGAAAAAAATAAATAAAATTTAGGATACAGAATGAATATAACAAGGCTAATTTCTATATGAAAATATAAGAAGTTAATTATTCTTTGCAAAAAGTGTGGTGTGATTGGTTGCTCTGTTCATTACGTATCAGAGAGACTTTTGTTGTGAGAGTCAGAGAGAGTCAAAGAGATTAGCATAATTTAGCTATAGGTGCTCAATTAAATTGTTTAGCTGTGGACTGTAGTGTGTCAAGATAGACCGATTTGTCATTTATTTTAAACGAGGAAGGGTGGAGGACGGCGAACCTACGGAGGAAGAGGAAGGTGATGGCGGAAGAGGGACCCGAAGCCAAGAGAGGGACTCTGAGATTGAGGAAAATTCTCCAACTGAAAATAAAAGTGTGGGGGAAACCTGTACGCTAGCCCTGCAAGCAGTCCCACCACTGGCCCCGTGGATTTAAGGATCAAGGCGTCCTCAACAAAAGTTGTACCCCACTCGACCATTTGGCCCTCAGCAAAGTCACGGCAGATGCAGCTTTCTGTTCTGCATGTTAGCATAAACAAGCTATGGACGCTATGGATTGGACATTGACAGTGTGATTGATGCTTTGCTGTGAACCACAAAAACAGGCGGATCGTTCTTCTGTGACTAGTGAGTAGAGTACACATTTTTTTGGTTTTGGATTTTAAGTGACTAGTTATTATTATTATCAGCAATGAGTGGGCCAATCATAACAGTGTGACCATGTGAGAACTAGGGCTGCAAGTAACGATTATTTTCATTCATTCATTTTTTTTCTCGATTAATCGATTAGTTGTTTGGTCTAGAAAATGTCAGAAAATGGTGAAAAATGTCGATCAGTGTTTCCCAAAGCCCAAGATGACGTCCTCAAATGTCTTGTTTTGTCCACAACCCAAAGATATTCAGTTTACTGTCATAGACGTAAAGACGTAAGATAGAAGTAAAGAAACCAGAACATATTCACATTTAAGAAGCTGGAATCAGAGAATTTTGACTTATTTTTCTTAAAAAATTACTCAGACCGATTAATCGATTATCAAAATAGTTGGCGATTAATTTAATAGTTGACAACTAATCGATAAATCGATTAATCGTTGCGGCTCAAGTGAGAAGTACCATCTACACAGTGAGTTTCCTCAGTTGCTTGCTTTTAGACCATTGGCAATGAGTCGAGTCAGAGCTCGATTTAGTTTTGCTCCACCCTGTTTGTTTTTGTCTGATAAAGCACATTTGTAAATCTTTTGTGTAACTTCTGACTATATAAACACTTAGACTGCCATCTAAAACTGTGTGCATAGCTGCATAGCCTTGTGTCTAACTGGACTCGGTGTTATATCATATACAGTCTAATAGGCATAGGTCAAAATACACAGTCAGTCTTCAGCTCATTGAAGCACATGCATGCATATAATGTTGGGTTGGGGATTTGGCTCCCAATGGAAAAACAGTGGCCCTCCTTGTGTAGCAGTATAGCCTTATTCACACCCTAGTCTATTGTATTGTTATTATTATTTTTTATATTATTTAGAAAAAAGCACCTGCTGTAAATAATTAAGCTCCCCCTTAGCTCCCTCAGCCACAATTATCTGCAGCCGCTACTGCCAAACATGCAACCGAGAATGTGCAGTTCACACACACACACACACACACACACACACACACAATCCACAACCTCAAAACATTGGTGCAGTTTGAGCCACTGGGTCATTCTGCTTCACAGCGTTTTTTCTGTCAGAACTTTTCAATCTTTTCTTGGGATCTTGGCTTTCAAAACTCACCACCTTCTCAGGTTTGAACCCACAACCTCAAAACCTTCATACAGTCATCAGCTGCTGTGTCCTGCTGCTTCAGAGGTTTGTCTCTGTGAGCTTTTCAGTCTATACTCTGGCTTTCACTTAAGAGTGAAAAGTGGGCCTAACGCTTGAACCCAGAACTTCAAACTGCACAGATTGCTGTCCAGCCCTTTGAGCCACTGGGTCATGCTGCTCCTGAGCTTGTTTTCTGAGAACGTTTCAGTCTTTCCTCTAGATGCTGCCTGACTGGTATCAAAAGCAGAACCTCCGTTAACTTTGTTCATCTATTTATCTCAGTAGGTTCAGCTTCTGAACTTGTTCTCTTTAAGTCTCTGGATAGTGGCTCTCAAAATTGAACCACAATCTCAAAGGGCTCTTGAAACAGTTTATTCCTCTGAGCTGCTGACTGAAACTGCAGCTTAGCTTGTCTGAGATCATTTCAATTTCTCAAAACAAACATTTACTCCAGAGGATTTAAACACACAATCTGCTGACTTCTGACTAGTTGCTGATCCTATTAAACCAGGTGTCCACAGATTAAGATACAATTGCCTGTATTAGACTGCAACAGTGTTCTCTGATCTCTCTCTAATCTTTCCTCTGGAAACTGCCTTTGAAAACTTCACAAGTGACAACCAGACTTGAGCCCATAACGTCTTCAACTACATGTAACTGCTTCACTGATGCAAGGAGTCTAACCATCTCCAAGACTCTGTGTTCACACTGTGCAGTGAAACCTTCCATGGATCTGCTTCCTTTCACCACTCATAGAAACTATGAATACTTGAAAATGAAATAACTCAGAATTGTTTTCCTGTGTTATTAGTGTTTGTTTGCGTAAAAGAGGTTCAGATCACGGGGCATCCTTGTTGCCTTGGGGCTTCTACACTGTTGAATATCTAATAAAACAGAAATGTATGACAGAACATTTATTTAGATCACAAATTTTGTTCCATGTCGGCGCTCTACTCCCACTGAGAGGCAATGGCTTTATACCGTGATGCTGCTGCCACCTAGTGGTTGTGTTGCACTGAGCAGATGGCAGTGTCTCTTCTATTATGTTCCATTACCTTCTGAAAAATGTTGAAATTTTTAAATGGCCTGTGTTCCCCTTTAATTACTGCCTTTTATTTATATGTGTAAAAAAATCCAAAACTGCCCAAACCCAAATATTTCATGTGAAATGATGAATATCTTTGGTAAGCAGCTGTGTATTAAGCCGGCTGCCTGCACACTATCCCATCCTCAGTGTGTCTAGTCTCTCCTGTCGGGGTTGTGTGTGCACTAACCACTACTGAGACACAGTGACAGATTCAAAAAACCTTTTTATTAGAACAATACAGCAGATATAAAGGTCTATTGCAATCAAACACTCCCCTCAGAACGGTACGTGTGCTTCAACAACAATATGCACTCCCCAAGAGAAATAAATTAATACAAACTAAAGGGAAAAAAAAAGAAAAGAAAACGGGAAACGATGAAAATAAAATAAAAACAAAGCCGAAGTAAAGATGAGAACAAGTAACGGCGCTTTCCTTTGAGGTTTCTTCAAAGGAGGAGAGTGGCAGACTTGCCTTTGAGGCTGATCACTCCAATACAAATTCAAACTGCCACAAAATGCTCTGATCAAACGGGAACCCCAAATCCTGAATTCAAACAATCACAGAAATATATAAAACCCTCATGATCTAGGCGATTCCTCTGTGCAGGTGCAGGATAAATGTTTGTTATTGCCAGAAAACTTGGAACATATTTGGAAACACTTGCACCTCGTCTTAATTTCGAAGCGAGGTCTGCACCTTCGAGGCCGTTCATGCGTCTTATGACAATCGCCCTTAACTTAGTGAAACCATATTGTTGGTTTTGTGCCTGAGAGAGAGAGAGAGAGAGAGAGAGCGGTGCTGCTCTGTGCCTCTCTGCCCTCACCTCACATCATCATCATCATCATCATCATCATCATCATCTCCGGCTGAACAGCCTCCCAAAAAAACAATAAAAGCAAAGAAGAAGCAAAAAGAAAAGAATAAAAAAGGGAAGAAGTGAAATTAAAGCTCGCAATGATAATGATACCAAAATATAGCACTGGATAAAATAAAATACAATCCACATACCAATCCGAAAGAAAATTTTTGAGACATACTGCTGTTCTGTGTGGAGGTGAGTTTTATTATTATCTTATATCAGGAGTCACAGAGGAGGAGGAGGAGCTATTCTGTGTTAATACTGCAGGTTTCACCAAAATCTGTCTCTTGGGGATGGACCGAGAAACCACTCCGGGGCCTCATTTATAAAAAAGATTTCCAGTTATCCTAGACGTTATTGCACAAATCATATGAAAGTATGTGATAATAAAAAAAGAATAAAATTAAATATCGACGGTTAGTGACAGATCTTTAGATACATGGCAGAGAAGATAAACAGAAACCGCTAGATAACTTTTTTTTTTTTAATTCATCATAGCTTTGGCTTGGATTTGGTCGCCAGCACATATTTTTTTTTCCAGTTTTATACACGAGGCCCCGGTGTGTCTGATGTGAGATCAGCGCTCCGACTCTGTGATGCTTGACAAACATCACAACGAGCCCCACCCTGAGGAGCTGACGCCGTTGTCATGACAACAACACTGTCGTCTAGGTTGGAGGTCCGAAAGTTGCCGAACTGTGTGTTGTCTTGACATTGAGACATAAACATCAGAGTCTGTAGAGATTTAAACTGTTGTGCCTTGTATTTTCCTCTTTTCTCGTTCTCTTCTCTCTCTCATCTGTATCGACTAGATGAAGCTATTTGGAACGTTTCCCTCCAATAGCAGACTGTTATTCTCAAATTCTCTCTCTCTCGCTCTCTTTTTTCTCCACTGCACCTCACAGCTAGAAGAAGTTTGGGCAAAATGTTTGTTTCATCTCTGCTTTCTCCTCTCACATCTCCTCCTCATCTGTAAATCGACTTATCCATCTATCTTATTTATTTATTTGCTTATTCAGTATCTCACCATCATCTTATAACATTACTTTTTTTTGTTCTTTTTTTTTCATAGATATTTCATACAAATCTATATAACCCAAAATTTAGAAATCTTATTTACATGGAAAAAGTGTTCTTTTTTAACTTTTAAAAGCGGCTATATACCCCCCTCCCCCCTCCCCCCCCAGTCCCATGTCCCCCCCTACAACCCTCATCATCATGGAAGAAAAACAAAAACATTTTCCACTCATGACACTGTTTTTTCTTTTTTTCTTTTTTTTGAATGCTCTAAAATGTTACTTGGAAAACAGCATTCAGCAAAAAAAAAAAAAAACACCCCAAATTGCCTGTCTGTCTTTTTTTTTATGCCACAATTACGCCGCCTCTTAAAATCAAACCATGAAAACTCTTCATTTTTGAACTCAAAAAAGAAGAAGTAGAAGAAAAAAAAATCATAATTAGAGATACTTCAGGAAAGAGAAGTCTCAAAAAACGATTTCAAAACACGCCGTCTTGGAAGTGGTTTTATAATCGAAGCGACAGAGCCAGAGGAAGGGGGGATGGACAGCCAGACAGACGGAGGGAAAGAAAGAGAACAAAAACCCTCGTCGGTCGTTTTTAATGGCGCCCCCTAGGAGGTCGTCCTGGGTTTTACGCACACAGACACACACTGGACAAGCCACTTCGGTCTTCGCTTGGGGGAGAGCGTGTGTTCTTCCGTGTCTTAGTTTGTGTGTGTGTGTGTTTGTGTGTCATGTGTGTAATTCTGTGCATATTTGAATCAGCGCCTCCCCCTAGTGTGTGTGTATGAGTGTGTGTGTTAGAGTGCGCCTTCCTCGGCGCAGCCCGCTCCGGCCGTGTAGCGGAACTCCTGCAGGTTGGAGACGCCGTGGAAATGAACGAAAGCCCCGGCCACAACCAAGATGTGGAACAACTGGTGGGAATGGAACTGAGAGAGAGAGGGAGAGAGAGGGGAGAGAGGGTACAGAGAGAGAGAGTTGGTAAATAAATGTGTTCGTGTGTAAGAGAAAGAGAGAGAGAGATAAAGAAAGAAAAGAAGAACTGCGAATAAGGTGGAGCGAAATAGTAAGATGTGTATTTCTTCCTTCCTTCCTTCCTTCCTATCAATTCAAAAAGTTTGTCTGTCTTTGTCTTCCCTTTTTTCTTCCTTCATTTCTTCCTTCCTTCTTTCCCAGTAATTAATGTCTAAGTGCCTGTCTTTCTATATATTAATCTATGTTTGTGTGTGTCTGTCTGTCTTTCTTTTCATGTATTTGTATGTGTGCATGTGTCTGTGTGTAGGTGGATGTGTGTGTGTGTGTGTGTGTGTGTGTGTGTTGGACACCTACCCAGATGTCACACTTGCCGGGGAAGAACCTCTCTGGGATGCGGGCGGCGTACAGACAGGCTCCGGTGATGTAGAGCGTCGCCATGAGCAGCAGCCAGCCCATCTGACCGATGGTGGTCGCTCTGATCAGACCCTCGCTGATGACAAAGTGCAGCGTGGGAACCACACCGCTCAGACCCAGACCCACAAACACACCTGGAGAGGGGGAGGGAGGGTGGAGAGAGAGAGAGAGAGGGAGAGAGAGGGAGAGGGTGAATACTTTAAGTGAAACAAGGCAACAGTAACAAGATATCTGCAGGTTTCAGAAAGTCAAATTTAAAACTTTTTAATACTACATGAAATTGAATTGAATAACAATTGAAAAAGCCTATTTGTGACAGACAAAATACAAACACTACCTGCTCTGACTCCTCTGTACTGCGGTGTGGCGAAGAAGTCGCACTGGGAGACAAAGATGGCCGCCAGTCCCAGTATGCACACCACTATCAGGTAGATGAAGCAGGGCTGAGGGGAGCAGTAGAAGGAGTAGTAGAGCCAGGGGACGAAGGAGCCCATGATCAGGAAGGCTATCCCGCTGTAGTCCAGCCTGTCCACAGACACACAGAGACGGATTAGAGGATTATAGTCACAACAGGACACATTGTTGAGAGGCGCAGTGAAAAGACTAACTCATACCCAGGGAGTCAATATCAATATAACAATACAAATTTACCTATTATGTAAAAATATGTAATATGTGAGAAACTCAATTATCGTGGAGCTTTGGAAATACTGTCCTCTACTTCCATGCCAAAGAAGCATGATAAGCAATAAAGCACATTGTACTGAATCAAATGAACCATGCCAGACTGCTAACTGTATATATAAGCTTGATGGAGCACAGATACTAGTTAAAATCTAAGAATAGTAATAATAATATAACAATAAACTTCACTTCTAGAGCACTTTCCATAGTTAGAAAGTGCTTCACAGAACACCAGTTAAGGAAACAATAAAAACATGCAAAAAATGAACAGAAATAACAATAAAAGAGAAGATGATAGTGATCGATCTAGACTAAAGAACTAAGTGAAAGCAAGTTTATAAAAGTATGTGTTTAGGAGTGATTTAAAAGAAGACACTGATGCCAATTGTCTTTACATATTTCTAGTGATGGGTCTAAATGTCTATATAACTTTAAAACTTACTTACAAATGACCCAAGACATCCTTTCAAAGAGGCAGTGTGTCAGTTTAGTAGTCTATATGTATAAATACATAGAGTACCTGACTGTGTGTGTGTGTGTGTGTGTGTGCGTGCATATATCTGTCCATATCATCTTACTTGGAAAAGACTCTGGACACGCCCTCAGAGTGGCAGTAGACCGTGTGGAAGAGCCAGGAGAAGGAGAGGCAGAGAATGGCTCCCAGGAAAAACATCCCGATCACCACTTTCTCCTGAACCGGAGCCACGAACGACATGTTGGGCCTGAACATGTACATCAGTCCCAGACAGAGGAAGAACAGACAGCCTGGGGGGGGGGAGAGAGAGAGAGGACAGAGGGAGAATGACATTACATTAATAAAGAAAAACAAGGCAACAGTAAATGCAGTCAGTAACAAATACATCACTTGTTTTAACCTGTAATTGTAGCCCCTTTGGATCAATAAGTGTAATTTCTAAAATGCTGGAGTGCAGTAATGAGATGCATCATTTCTTCAAGTTTCATCAAAATCCAATCAGTGGCGTCTGAGATAGTTTGTGCGACGAACAAACAAACAAATAGGAGACCAATAGTCCCAGATAGACAAATAGACTCAACAGTATTCACCTCCACTGAACTCACACACACACACTTTGGTGCAGTGTCTCTCTTAAACCACTAGGTGGGAGCAGAGCAGAGTAAACCAATCAAAAACTGCTTCCCAAACCATCTGAAACTACTGTAAACTGACTCTTGATCAGTGATAGAAGAGAAATGCTGCTTTGGCTTGAACTAAGTGTCGAAAGGTGAGAGCTTCTATTTCAAATGGGATGGAGACCAAAATTGGCAAAAAAGTAAACCCAACAAATTCCAAGGCGCTCACCCAAACTCAAAAATAACGCCCTGGAATTTGTTGGATTATGTTTGAAGGAGCTCTTTGTCTCCTTACACAACCCTCTGGCTCAGCTGTTGACACAGCAATGCTTATAAAAGCTAATCGGCCTGATTTTGCCGTCTGCCAGTCTGACATTTTGCAGAAGAATTTTTTATCCGACCCCGCCTGGTTAAATATGAAAAACAAAAACAGATAGATAAATACATTAGAGAAACAGACACACAGACATAAACAGAGAAGCAAAAAACAAGCTAGTCACTTTATCACCTCATTCAAATATCCAACACTCAATCCCAGTCCTAGCTGTAACTTGTTTCACTTGTGTGTGTGGTGTGTGTGTGTGTGTGTGTGTGTGACCTACCTAGCAGGTGTGTCCAGATGTTTCCCGTCTCTGTGTGGATTCTGAAGATGCTCTTGAAGCAGGCGCGGAACGACGGCATCGGTGGCCTGTGGCCGTGAAGCAGGAAGTCGTTGTCCTTCAGCCAATCAGGAAGCACGTCATGGGGGATGACGCGCCACCGGCCTTCCCACACCTGATTGGTTGACGAAGGCACACGGGAAGAGGACGAGGTGTTAGAGCAACATCATATTCTAGTCTCTCGTCATCTGAATAAGAGCTTTTCCCGGTTGTTGTAAACAGGATGTGGTGTTTGTGTGCAACGGCTCAGGAATACTAAAGGATAGTCAATAATAATCTGAATGTTACTGTGAACATAAAATGAATCCATTTAATCCATGAGAAGAATTATAAATCTAATTTCTCTTTAATGAGCCTATGTGGGAATATTGTTACTCTTTTGAATTTGTAAAGTCCAGCTCCAACTTTCTAAATTCCAGAATTAATTTCCCCTTAACTCTTCCCATTAAATAGTTTCACAGTGAAGGAACCAACTTAAATCTGTAAACTAGGTCAACATCATCAACAAATTGTTTATCTGAGAAGCAGAAGGTCAAGGGTATAAAAACGAGACAGGAGAAGATACAGCAGGTCGTGTATCCTACTGACCCAGTGTACTGGGAACAGGACCTCTGTGTGTGTGTGTGAGGGTGAGACAGAGAGAGAGAGAGAGAGAGGTGGTGAGAAAACGTGAGAGAGCAGTACAGTATGTGTCCATGCGTGTGTGTGTCTGTGTGTGTGTGTGTGTGTGTGTGTGTGTGTATGTATTGTAGGTGTCAAATTGACACTATTGGGGTCAAGTGGTGTAAATAAATAAAGCGAAGTCCGATACGACTCATACCCTTGATAGAGAGAGAGAGAGAGAGAGAGACGGGGGGTGAAGAGCGGCGGGAGATAGGCAGAAAGAGAGAAGTGCGAGATGGATAGAGTGGAGACAGAGGGAGAGAGAGAGAGAAGCTGTTGACAGTGTCTCTCCAGTGATTAATTTCCCTAATTTGCAACCTGCTGGCTGCAATTTCAGCAGACTCTGAGTGTGTGTGTGTGTGTGTGTGTGTGTGTTTGTGAGAATATTATTTCAAGCTGGCGTACTCTGAGTACATATCAGTCCAAATTCCAATGGTGTCACCTTACAAGTAGTCGTTCTACCTCTTCACTTCTGCTCACTTGTTCATTTTCATTTCAAAACATCTGCACAAAGTTGATAAAACCTGCACAACACAAGCTGCCTTTTCACCATTTGTTGCGAAAAAACAAAACAAAAACAAAGACTTGACGGAGATCCATTTTGGATCTAAACATCTGGGAGTTTCTGGCAATATAAATGATGAAAAGGAAGCCATTACTGTTCTGGTTTTATTAACTTTGTGCTGATTCACGCTGAGCTGATTTTTCCCCATGTATTTAGGACATTTCACAGCAGAGTTTCACAACAGTTTGGCTTGTGCCCACAGTCATGAAACATGTTCTGCATAAGGGCCACAATGTTAGATACCAAACACAACAAGAAAAGATAAAAATGAAAAACCTGAGCATATAAGGTTTGTACAGTAACAGGGCGCTTACAATATTTAGTTTTTATTGTGTCTTTTTATTGTTTTTAGTGTCTTCTTTTATGTGTTTTTACTGAGTAGTGTTGTTGTAAACGGTCTCTGTAACACAAACTTCCTTCTTGGGACAGCTGAATTAAAGGTGCGGTGAACCAATAAACATAGATAAGTTAAGAGGAAGAATTTGGTAAAAATCTGATACAGTGAGGGGAAGTTGGAGAGTCAAGGAACAAGACTCTCACTTCAGCTTTTGTCTAAAATATCTGTTATTTAAGGGGATATCCATTTTACCATTAGAACATAACGAAATGTCTGTACATGCACCTGTGTGTGTGTTGCTTGTGTGTGTTGCTTGTGTGTGTGTGTGTGTGTGTGTGTGTGTGTGTGTTCTCCACCTTGTGTACGAACTCTTCCATCCTCTCCATGGCATGGTGAGCCTGCAGCAGCG
>NW_027280166.1:132500-197500 GCF_046629955.1 Centroberyx affinis
CAAGACCAGAGTCTGAGGAAACTCATAAACCAACTAATTTCAATTATCTTTTTAATTTTTCATAATACAAGTTCATCTGTACCCTTTTTGTGTTTAAGTGGTGCTGTGGAGGTGGAGGAGGGGTTACTGTTGGTTTTGTCGTAGAATGAAAAGACAGAGAAGAAAACAACAGATTAAGACAGTTCAAGATTTATACACCAACAGATAGTAATCTGAAGGTTCACAGGACAAGCAGCTTGATGATGTGTAACCTTCTCTGACTATAAACAGCTATACTAAACTAGTGTTATGAATCTCTCCTATTCAAATAATGAAAGAGTGGGTTTGGGAAGGTTTTGGGACACAAGTCTCAACTCCAGACAAAAACATCAACAAAAAAAAACAAAGCAAAGGCTTAGAGCCACATCAAAACACTAATGTTCCAACAGTTCTGAAGCCAAATGATGAATGATGCACTGTTGAAAAATACATCCCACAGGGAGAGAAGGGCCCCTCTGTGTGTGTGTGTGTGTGTGTGTGTCTGTGTGGGTATGACTTAAGTCACTTTCAGGGACACAAACCAGACTTAAGACCAGTTGATTGGGGACGGCTTGTGCAATTGGGGACAAAAGCCGTGTCCCCAATTGGTAAAAAGCTGATTTTTGGGCCAGTGGTTAAGGTTAGGGTAAGGGTTAGGTTTAGGTAAGTAGTGGTTATGGTTATGGTTAGGATAAGTCTCCAGGAAATGAATGTAAGTCTATGTAAATACCCCAAAAGTGACATAAGTAAGACTGTGTGTGTCTGCGTGTGTGAGAGTGCGCGTGCAGGACAAAGCCAAGCGCAACAGAAAGGGACAGAAACTTCCAACACGTTTCACACTGTCACACTCAAGCATTAACTAAATGGCTATGAAGAAGAGAGAGAGAGAGAGAGAGAAAATTAGGAAATCCCTTGAGACAGAGGTTTGCTCATGTTTAAATGAGGCAGTTTTTTCTTAAGAGCCCCCTCAAGACCAATCTCTCTCTCTCACACACACACACACACATACAGACACACACACACTAACACACACACACTTCGTGGTCCCCTCAGACTCATTAGTTATTCTGTATGTAGACCTTGCTAATGACTTTCACTTGACCACTCATACACACACACACACCCCTGAGACACTCTGTGTGTGTGTGTGCGTGTGTTATGAGGAATCTTCTGTTCCGCTCTGTTCTAATGAGTTCTGCTGTGAAAGGAAAATGCGAGGAGGAAGTAAGGGAAGAGGAGGGGAGGAGAGAGATTTGAAGAAAAATCTCCATCTTTCCAGGAGCTGAACTTTCCACTGAATGTAAACAAAGTCACATGCCTGCAGTACTGTGGGGGGCGGGATCCAGGAAACAGCCTGTCTGCCAACAGGGAGAGAACTGAAACTCTGTGGGCCTATGACAAGTGAGCCTGATACTATAATGGGCCAATGAGGGAAGAGCTCACCCTTGTACACAGTAACCCCTGCACAGCACAGACGGCGAGAGTCGACATGTGACTCACGCATGCACAAAGATCTCATGGGACGCTAACGATTTGGAGAAGACGCAAGACCCTAAAAACACAGACAGTATGTTCCAAACATGCACACACGCACTCTCACACACGCACACACACACTCGACTCGCAAAACAGACACTGTGCTCAGACCACCACAAGACAAACTGTTCTCTCAGTTCTAGTCCATGACCATGAGGAAGGCGTGAAAAATCAGCTTTTGCACAGCAACAAAGCAACACACAGATTTTTATCAAACTGTTCACAGTAGGAGGGCTACAATCAGAGATCTTAACTTTTGAAGGCTACTTCAAAGTTGTTTTTTGTGTTTTTTTCTTCCTTATTGGATAGGAAAGTGGTTCTCAAACTGTGGCTCAGTATCACCTAGAGGGCCGGGAGTTTATGGGTGTCTAATTTTGAAAGCACATATAGGGCATGTTTTTTTAGTTGCCTTCTGTTGTGTGTTTGAACTCCACTGGTATGTAGCTGGTGCTGAGCTCTCATCAAAAAACAAAAAGGATTCGGGGGTTTCCACAAATCTTTGTGGTGAAAGCTGATTGATTGATAGAGTGATAAATTGATTAAATTATTCATTTATTTATGCATTTTATTAAATAATTTAAAGGCAAGAAAAACAGTGTACAAAATATTAGGGACACTTACTCTTCATGAAGTGCACTGATGAGGTGAATCCAAGTAAAAGCTATCATCCGTTACTGATTTCCATTATTTAATTACTTTTTCACCTTGTTAGCTAATTTTCCATGTCATAATATATACCTATTTAACAATAACTGCCAAAAGCAGGCCTACATCAAATTAAGCAAGCAAGATGCTGTTTTACTATGACTTCTATAATCTAATCTATACCAATCACAAAGGAGGAGACGTAGATAAAGAGAAGCAGACGAGGTAGAGAAAGATTTTTAAACTTTGAGACAATCAAGATGTAGATGGTGCAAAACGGGTTGTGCAAAAAAATTCAGTGTATTCAATATTACAAAATATATTGTTGCTATCAGATACCATAAGTGGAAGTAAAGCTGGATGGTAGGTCCACCTGCGGCTGGCTGTTGCACTGTGAATGAAATAAAAACCCTCAGCACAGAGAGAGGATGGGCAGATGATTCCCAAGTCCCCAATGAGACACATTGTTCACTGGTATTTGTTCATTGTTCATTGGTATTTCCTCTGTTTTGGTGATGTGTGCGTGTGTGTGTGTGTCAGGGAATGAATCATTGATACCGCAAAAGAGAGTCAATTGAAAACATGGCACAAGTTCTGCATTTAGAACCACGGTTTCATAACAAGGCTAACAACAGATCATCTGGAAAGTATTTTGAGTGTTACAGGAATACAGTGATGTTTCTGGCAAATACTCTACATGATCAACTCACCACTGTGTGACGAGAAGATTGGTAGCATTTTCACCTGTGTGTCCAGTATGTATTTGGTTTGTTATGGTGCTTGATGGGCATGTTTACTGGGCAGTGCTTATTAGCTTTGCATCATGTCAAAAACACCACAGTCCATACTCCATCTCTGTCCATCTCTGTGTGGCCTGTGTGTCCAATACACTGGACACACAGAGATTAAATTACATCATCCTGAATTAATGAGCCTGTTGCCTATCCTCAGTGGCCAACAGCATCTTTCCTTCTACCCCGGAAACTTCAGTTCCATCCATTGCCTTGGCACAAACTTGGAATTGAAACTGGCTCACCTAATAGCTCCCAAGGCCTCAAAAAAGCATCTAAAAGTCTAAATTAACTGAATTGACTTAATGGCCCGTAAAAGATACTTAATTGAACTTTAACGACATTAAAAGTTTGGCATTGATGGAATATCAACGCAGACATAAACTTACATAAACTTTCACAGTGTTTTAGAGGCACCTTTATGACTATATTAAATGTATGGGACTGTGTGAAGTATATTGGTCAATTTTATTTAGGCAATTTAGAGCATTCAATTCCCATATTAAATACTGTGTGCTTAGGTTGTTGGCTGCGGTTGTGTCTGCTTCCCCATTTGGTCATTTGGCAGGTAAACAGCCATTGTTTGGAAATTCTATTCTGCAACTTTGTAATCAGGAAAACACGCGAATACCAGAATCTCATGGGGGAATAGATCAAAAAGGTCCGAAAAACAGGAAACTTTAATGGAATGAAAGAAAACCTGAAATCTTGAAAAAAAGGAAAAACTGACCCCAATACCTTTTCATATAAATATATAAAGAAGAAAAAAATGAATCAGAGAGAGACAGAGGGACAGGCAGACCAAACAAACTTGGGTGACAAACAGGATATCTGACACCAACCTCATGCCATACCACCTATACACACACACACACACACACACACACACGCACAAATTTAGAGACAAACAAAAACACACACACCATGCTAAAAAATTCAAAGGGTGCCTGTGGGGTGTTAAGACAAACAGCCCTTGCTGATTGGGGCAGGAGGCCCCTAGCGTCCTCTCAGGTATCAGTGTTGCATTACAGCAGGTAAAGAAGGCACACACACACACACACACACACACACACACACACACACAGACATAATACAGACACACACATACAGTATTGTGTTTCGGTTCAACGGCTCCATGCTGATTGCCTTTCACACCAAACAATGGAGCGGCAGGTCTGCCTGTGTACACACACTTCATCTGATTCTCTCTCTCACACACACACACACACACACACACACAAGGGGAAAGAAGTGGTTCCTTTGGGGGAAAAGCATCTGGCACATCTGTTTGGTCAGTTCAACGCATTGCTTTCATGGGATACTGATCACACAACTTTTTGGTAGCGTGTTTGCTTTCCTTCCAGTAAAACAATGTCCGTATATAGACACAGTGCATAATAGGCCTATTTTGGGGCTGCACATCTTGCTAACATTCAATACCCACAGCACTTTAGACGTGGGGCTAAAACTGGACATCAGGTAGAAGAAGCCAACCCTTTCATAATGCACTCTTAATTTCTATAGACAGTTGCGGCACAGAATGGCTCATCAGGAGCAAAAAGCCTTCAGAATGGCGAGGTTGTCAATAAGGTGGCGGTCACTTAAAAGTTTGAGAAGCAGGCTTACGACTGGAAGGTTGCCAAATCCATTCTCCAGACCAGAAATATGAGGAAGCGATTGTGTAACGCTCTTCCCTCTGTTCGCAACGACCCTTTGAGGCGCCCTTGAGCAAGGCACTGAATCCGCAACTGCTCAGCCTTCAGGAAATGTTAGTGATATTATGTTTTTACATTCATGCATGTATGTATCTATGCTCGTATTAAAACTGTATGAAGAAGCTGCTCTGTGGTCATCGTCTGATTCTTCTTGTCTGAGCAGAATATCATCCCTGGGAAACACCCAACTACAGTTAGCGATGGTGAAGGCAGTCTTGAGCAATGTTTTTATGTACTTTTATGTATTTATGCATGCATTTATTTTCATGCCTGTTTTTAGGATCGTCAGGAGTCCATTGTTCGTGTTGTTTATTTTAATGATGTTCTCAATTTATGACTATTGTGTCTTGTGCTATGTTTTGCGCACTTTAATGTAATTGTTTTTATGCACATGGCTGCAAGGAGGATTTCCCCTTGTGGACAATAAAATTGAAATAAACAACGCCCTCCATCACAGTCGCACACACACACACACACACACACACACACACACACACACACACACACACACACACTTAATTTCAGTACAAATCACCACAGATAGGACTTTACTGGGATCCAAGGTGGGGCGGGACAGACAGTGAGGCCCCCCCAAAAGATAATTCCCATAATAATCACTGAGAGACTAATGACAGAGTGCTATTCTACCACATTACCAAACACGCACACACACACACCCTAGCATTATTATGTATGAGGACATTACAGTGACTTACATTCGTTTGCTAACCTATTACCTTAACTCTCCAACCACTAAATACCTAAATTTAACCCCTTAAACCAAACTTTAAACCAACCTCAACCCTAAACTGGTCCTTTTCAAAGTGAGGACACACAAACTCTCCTTATCTTGCAAGGTTTTCCTCATCTATTTATCCTGGGGAGATATTAGGTCCTCACAAGGACAGAGATTCAAGAACACACATTAAGACACACAGTGCATACACATACTCATGTACACACACACAATGGCAACAGACTGTGGTTGAGTGATTGCACCACAATACTAATTACAGATTCTAATGAACATGACAAGATGTGTTCTTTGTGTTTATGTGTGTGTGCGTGTGCAGTGTATGACTCACATCTACATGACATCCCATTTTGCTTCTAGCTAGATGAGAGGTCCAAAGTGTGTGTGTGTGTGTGTGTGTGTGTGTGTGTGTGTGTGTGTGTGTGTGTAAAGCAAGCTGTTTGCTAACCTGATTTAAAAAGGTGAAAGCGAAAATACTTCTCATTCACTACAACTATCAACAAAGATGTGTGCAAGTCAAAACGTGTTGCTGTGTGTAAAGTGACATTTGCAGATATATAGTATGTGTATCAAAGTATCTCCCATGCAGGAGTGAACTGGTATGAATTCTGAATAAAGGAAGCAAGACCAGCACCCTTACTGAGTCTTGCTCTCAGTAAGCTTTACTTGTGTAACAAATTGATCTGCAATAGACAACGGTAGACAAGCTCACTGTTGCACAAGAAAAGAGAGCAAGAGCAAGATTTGCACTAAAAAAGACAAAACTGGTGGTAGATTAAGAGGTTTGTGCTGGACACCAATGACAGACAGACCGACCTCACTGGTCAGCATCTACTGAATATTATAGTACCCTGCTAATAACACCTATTTATTTATTGATTAGTATGTGTGTGTGTGTGTGTCTGTGTGTGTTTTGGTGGGATAGGTTTACTGTGTGACCAGTCAGCTCATACCACGCCACACGGCTCTGCACCAACCAGAGGACAGCACACACACACACTCACGTACACACACACACACACACAAACACACACACACACACACACACACACACACAGGGCGTATATCACAACTTTCGCATGGCTATGTTTACATGAATGACTGAACACAGCTGGAGCAGAGGGAGATGGAGAGAGACAGAGAGAGAGAGAGAGAGAGAGAGAGACAGAGAGAGAGAGAGAGAGGAACACAGAGGCAGTGAGAAACTCTGTGTATGTATGTGTGTGTGTGTGTGTGTTTGCTACTCACCCCGTTGTGTATGGGGCACTCTGTGCTGAGGTGACTGGTTGAAGAACCTGAGGTGGGCGTGTCTTCCTTCTCCCGGGGACTCATGGGATCTGTAGGCGTCCTATCTGTAGTCCGTTCTATGAGATTTGAAGTTCTGTGTCGTAGCACGAAGGCCGAGCCCTCGGCCCCACTAACCTCTCCTCCGTCCAGCTTGAAACGCTGGACCGGACGCCACCGAAAACTGGGCTGGACTCAGCTGGGCCACACAGAAACCTCAGCAGGTGTTGACAAAATCCGGATGAGACTGAAGCTGATTGGACTAGACTGGAACGTGCAGAAGTTGAGCGGGACCACACTGAAGCAGATGTGAGCAGAAGACCGGGATCGGACTCAAGGCAGAATGGCTGACCGACCTGGACTCCACTCAGGAGGCTGAACTCTCTGGACTGGACTGACTCAGGCCTCTGGGGGGCAAGCCTGGAGAGAGAGACAGAGAGGGAGGGAGAGGGGGGAGAGAGACAGATAGAAGTGAGGGAGAAAGAAAGCAACATACAGGGGAAAAAATGGAGAGAAGCAAAAAATTAGTCTCACTTCCTATATTCTGAATTGAAACTGACCAAAACAAGTCAAAGTAACAAACAGGACAAAACAAAACAGGGAGGAAAGAGTAGCTCAAATATTATCACTGTAAAGGAAACATGTTTTCACAGCAATAATTATAATACAGTAAAACTATATAGCACTTTCCAACAAAACATGTCAGACATGAATAAAAACCAAAGCAATAAAACAGACAAATGCAAATGACAAAATAAAACCGGTAAAACTTGGTTCAGCCTATATGATAGCCAGTGATTTAGGAGTATTTAGATTCTGTTTGGGTTGACTGTAAAAGAACCAAACAGTGGCAGGGTGGCCTAGTAGTTAGGAGGTCACAGGTTCGATCCCCTTACAGCCAATTTGTCCTGTAGAAATGTCCCTGAGCAAGACATTGAACCCGTACCTGCTCTCTCATTGTAAGTGGCTCTGGATAAGACCATCAGCTAAAGGCCTAAGAAGTAATGTAAATGAAATATACTGTTAAATTGGTCCGTCTGTATCACGTCAAAATGTTAGCCATGGTATCAAGGCCATAAAATACTGCATTTAGTAACACCAGCAGCCAATTAGGAGCTGCCAACTGGCTGTCATGGCGAGTTGCTTAGCGACCAGAGGTGTCAAGGACAGGAACAAGAGATTTCACACACAGGAAGTAGGAGAAGTGTTGAGAACTGTAAATGTCTTTCTTTTTCCCCATCTCTCTCTGTCGGCTTCACTTCTTCTCTACCCGATAATTATTCCTCTACTTTAAAAGGAGGGGTATGACTTAATTTAAGCATAAGCATTTAATTACAATGTTCAAGATTTAGTGGCAAGATTGTGCAGGGGAGCAGGATGGGGAAATTAACACGTGCAAAAAGCCATTTGCTGATACACTTGCTAGTAAGTTAGACTACTACTAAGTACACAACAAACCATTATTTAGAGGTCCTACTCTATTCTAACAATGCAGTTGGCGATTAAAATAGTGAAAGTGGCTGGTAAAAAAAACAGTTTCTTGTCCAGCACCCAACTATATAAAATGAGACTGTGACTGAAAAGATCAGGAATAGATTGAATGGTGGCACCACTTCAGTATTACAGACTCAGATACACATATGGTTTTAAAAATGGGAAGCACAGCTCATGTTAGCTACTGCAGTAAAAGCTAGCACGTGTTATTACTATACCTGTGAGGACCTTCCATTACTTACATCCTTTCCCAAACCCAAACCCTCAACACTACACTAAACCCTTACCATAAACTAGCCCCTTGTAGAAGGGAGAACTACTAAATGTCCTCAGTTTATAGAATTTAGGTCTCATCTTTCTATCCCTGTGAAGACATTTGGTGTCCTCATAAGGATACAAGAGCACACACACACACACACAGCCTCTATATGTGACATATACAGGCAAGTCCGTTCCTATCAGTGTGTTTTTACATCAGCACACATTTCCAAATGCACACTCATGCACACAAATGACCAAACCTTTAGTGTTGAGGAGACTGCAGCAGCACATTCATATCGGCATGTCTTACAGCTCTGCAATCTCTCTCTCTCTCACACACACACACACACACACACACACACACACACCTCTAGAGGGGCCAAGTCAAGGTGAACATGCCCCCAAGCATTGGACCACTTCATTTAAACCATCCCCCTCTGCTACCACACACACACACAAAAAGCAAAAATGCATTTGGGGCCAATATACTCACAGGGGAGCAAGCAGGAACGCAAAGGCATAGTACATACACACTTACACACATACACACACACACACACACGGAGACCACTAATGACATGATATGTAATAGGGGGATGGGAAAGCGCAGGGAGCAAGAGAGCAGCCATGGATCTAAAGTGAAGGACAAGGTAAGTCAAACACACACACACACACACTTGTGTTATACTTCCTAACCCCTACATAACTAACCCCCAGCCTTAACCCTAAGAATAATCTTTTTACTAATGAAAGAAGCCTAGTGTTGACCACAAGTGATTGCTTTTGCAGCTTTTTTTCCTAATGGGGACATTTGGACCACATAAGATTGTAAAGACATGGTGCAAACTCTCTCTCTCTCTCACACACACAATTACACTACTGCTAATCCTAGAGTAGTCCTCTAGTCACCAGCTGCCCTTACAATGACCCAACGGCCATCTTACACACACACACACACACACACTCACACATACACACGCTGTCCCCCTCTATCTCACTCACTCTTTCCCTCTATCCAGGCCAGTCTTTGCTTAGAGGGAAATTCATCTACATAAATTACCCATAACTACCCCATAACAACTTACAGATAACAGGCCTACCAATAAAAGCCCTTAAAATAACAATGACTAGTTGTTGTGAGGCAACACGAGTCTTCTTTGTGGACTTATTCCATGTCAAGGTAGGGAAATTGCCGCCAGCCAAATACTGGTAAATATTTGGCTGCATTTACTCATCTAGCCAGTGCAGCAGGTAGCCAACCAGCATTTTTAGATCTATTCTACTGTAAAAACTAGTTGGCTGGTTAGAAGTGAGTGGTGAATTTTGAGATGGACTAGTCCCTGAGGCTCCAGGATATTAGACATACTTTCCAGCTTTTGTCACATCCCCCCATACACTTCCATGAGGTAAGGCTAGACTTGCTGACATATTAGCTAATCAGACTTTTCTTAATGGAACATACCTACTTTCTGGAAAAAAGTAGATGTATTTGAATTTGCGGGACAAGCAGATTGGTAGAAGTTACATCTCTTTGTGTTTAGTATTTAGGGTGCAACAGTTGAGATGATGCTAAGCTAGTTTGTCCATCTGATAAACACACACAGTGCAGTGTTGGCATGCATCTATGAAACTACTACAAGAATACCATTTGATCAATCAGTCCATATACACTGATCAGTTGATCAAAGAGCTTATTAGCCAAAAAGCTGCCATATTCCTTTAATAGCTAGTTTACTTTACAGCAACCATTTTGGATGTTTGATTCTATAGAATAGAACTATAGAATAATCTTCTATAGAATAAAACTTTTTCATATTCACCCTGAAGCTACTTAGGGTTGGTGAAGCTTCCCTCCGCCCGCAGTGGTTCCTTTCCACTAATTAGATACTCTCTACTGTGTACAATATGTCATGTTGGTTTATGAGAGAGATGTTATTCTGTTTTGCAATCATTACTTGTTATTATCGCTGACTCTTTATGTTTATTGTCATCTGTTTTGTTTCATGCTTTGGCAATGTTTACTTATGTTAAACCATGCCAATAAAGTTCTTTGAATTGAAATGGCATTGAGTATGAGAGAGCGAGTATGTAGAGAGAGAGAGGGAGAGAGAGAGAGAGAGAGAGAGAGGGAGAGAGGGTGTTTTGAGAAAGTATGTATGGTGTGAGTGTGTGTGTGTATACAGTAGGCTATATGTATGTGTGGTTTTCCAGTGGAAGATAAACAACACCTGCAGGAGAAACATCAGCCCACAGATGGTGGTGGTGACAGAACATGACAAGACAGAGAAAGAGAAGAGAAGAGAAGAGAAGAGAAGAGAAGAGAAGAGAAGAGAAGAGAAGAGAAGAGAAGAGAAGAGAAGAGAAGAGAAGAGAAGAATATAGGTGCATAAGAAAGAAATGTAAAAAAGAAGAGACAGAAAGAAAGGGAACACACAAGAAGAGAACAATTCATGAACCAATAACATCAACCGACAGAAAGTGCCACTATTCTGTGGTGCACTGATGATAAAGAAGACTACTTGAGCTAAGCTGAGATGACTGGCCCGTGGGCAATTCTCCTAATCGAAATCAAACACCCAGTGATTGTCCAATCTCTCACTTTTCCTCCCTCTTCTCTCTCTCCCCAATCGACCATTTTCGAAAATTACATCGATGCTCTTGAGTGATTGCAACTTCATTTTTCTCTTTGTGAAAAGTAAAGATTTCATGCTGGTGGCGGAAAGAAAAATCCCTGTTAGCAAGGGAATGAGAGGAATAAACTACTTCTGATGTGTTTTAAGGCTGTAGTCAATTCCCCAGATAATAGTCTTGTGGCCTGACTGCCACACAAGAACAAACAGCTCTCCTGACAATTGAAATAGCTGAGATGTTTTGTTCTGTGTGTGTCTGATAAGAGTTGTGCAGCAATAGGGGAAAAAACACTACACACTAAACACACTAAAAACACTAAAGGGACTACTGTGTAGATTGGCACACGTGACTATCTCTCTCCGACATACTCGTGCACACACACACACACACACACACACACACACACACACACACAGTTTACAAAAACCCACTGGACATACAGAGTCGCAGAACAGAACAGAACAGAACAGAACAGAACAGAACAACCCCATATTGAGATAACAAGCCTTGCTATAATTGGACACAGAAAAGAAAAACTAAATAACTCATCATTTATACACAGCAAGCCCAAATAGGGCTTCCAAGGGCCTAGACCAACTCCAACTGTACAAGTTCCAGTTCAGAGAGAACAGCTGACACATAATATATGCTAACAACAGGATGCAAAACGAATCACGGAAATGTTTCCAGGGTGCAACTGAATGATCACAATTTTCCCAGTGAGAATGACTAATAGCCATATTTTTCCCCATTAAGGCACTGTGTGAGATCTGATTGTCTTCGATTCCCCATCCCCACGTAAAAAACCCACCATGCGGACAAGTTTACCATCTGTGTCCAGAGCTCTGTTTTTCAGCAAGTTAAAACTAAAAAAAATCCATCAAACTGCTCTTGAGTGACACTTAACCCCCAGAAACAGACACAGAGGATTAAAAAGGGCAGCAGTAGCCTAGAGGAAGCAGGCTTGTGGCCTGCTGGAAACACCTGGGTGAGGAAAGGGAATACTTAATGCTCTCTCCTCTCTCAACAACTTCTACCGAAGTGCCCTTGAGCAGCGCACTCATTCCCATTTCTGCTGTGGCCAATGGTAGAAGACGTGTGTGAAGTGTGACTGTGTGTAACTGCATGAATGCGAAGCAGCGCAGTGCTGAAAAATCAGGCGGACTCAGCAGCCATTCCCTGGGTAGATAAAGGTTAAAAAAGACCAAGTAATGAAGGTTGTGTGCCGTCAATAATATATATATTTTAACAAAAAGCAATACTAGTCTTTAACTACGCTCACCTAGCCTGAGGCTACAACAGCGCCAGCATAAATGAACATTATTGTCCTTTTACCATAGATGCTATTGAGCTTTTAATATTGATCTTATTGACCTGACCCAGAGGTCAATAATGGCAATTGGCAGTACTGTGAATGTGTGCGTTCCCTACAACTGACAATACACTGTGTGTACTTCTTTGGCAGGTTGTGATGTCATCCCGTGTGAACAGGCAATTTTAAAACCCTAGCAATTTCGTCCTGACACGGGTGATGTTATTGATCTTTTAATATGAATATTGCCAATGTGACCCTTGAGTTTAATAAACACTGAGCCTAATCCTCGTTTTCAGTATGTCAGTCTCAGAAATTAACTGAATGATTTTGGTCTTAGTGTACATAAATTGAGAAGTGGCCATATTATTATATATATATATATATATATATATATATATATATATATATATATAATATGTTATAATATAATATATAATACATAATATGTTATAATATATATTATATTATTTTATAATTGCATATGAATGACTATGCCAATGCTGTTACACAGGAACATTTCCTTAGCTCTGAATCGATACTTGTAATGTGTTTATGTTAATCTACTCTCATACAGTAGCCTACATCTAATCTGCACTATATGGGAAGTCCTATTACGGTACGTTCTGTCCCGTACTAACTGTGTCAGTCCAGTGTTGTCTGTCTTGTAATGCGTCAGCAATAAATAACCAGGTCAAATTCCTTTTGCACCCATCATTATTGGCAAATGAAAGCAATTCTGATTATTACCTCCGCCGAGGGGGTTATGTTTTCGGTGCCATTTGTTTGTTTGTCTGGTTGTCTGTTAGCAGGATTACGGAAAAACTACTGGCCCGATTTTCATGAAACTTCATGGAAGGGTGTAGCATGGGCCAAGGAAGAACCCATTAAATTTTGGAGCGGATCCAGATCACAAACAAGCAATAATAGCACGAACCTTGGCGGAGGTCTGTGCTCTCCGAGTGCCCTTCTAGTTTTGTATGAAATGGCAAATCAGAACAGAGGCCTGTCCTCTAATTTCAACAAAGAGATCTTTTTGGAACTTTCATTTTAAAAGTGTTTACCCATATGGATTGGAATGAATGAGGAATTCAAATTTTTTTTTTTTTAAAGATTTATTTTTGGCATTTTATGCTTTATTTGAGAGATATAGTGAGAGAGAGACAGGAAGGTATGGGAGAGAGAGCGAGGGGAGGACATGCAGCATTTCCTTTAGATGCTTTATCAGGCTATAATGTTCTTGACTGTGAGATGGGATTATACGTCCTTAAGGGGTTGAACCCAGTGACACCTCCTACAACTAGTGGTAACATTTTTTTTATTTTTTTTCAATACTGGTGTCTGAAGTAGCCATTTTGGGTGCTATCAAACATATTTGTTGACTACGCATGTAATCCAGAAACCCTGACGAAGGCTTTTGCCACCGAAATGCATTGGTTTTAATATTAAAGCTTTGTGAAATTGTTCCTCAAGAACAACTGAATTCTTTTCATTCAATTTAAAACAACTGCACAGTTTTGCCTCCTTTATCACTGGATTACCAAGTTCCAGTCTGTATTTATGGGCCTCTCTTATAAGAGGCACCACAGTATGACAATGACATCACCCTGTCTAAAATTACTGTAGATTTTTGGCATTTGGCTGATGCTCTTATCCAGAACGACTTAAGCTAAGTGAGGAGGCAGCGGCTCAGCTTCTTACTCAATGACGCTTCAGCAGGACATTGATGGCTAATGGTGACTGTTGAGAGGATCGAACCTGTGACCTTCCAGTTAAAGGACAGTCTCTCTAACCACTAGGCCACCCTGCCGCCCAAATCAGTGTTGTGTCTGATGTTTTCCATTGTGTCCTTTGTGTGTTGTGAGGTGTGTCATTGAACTGCCCTGAAATGAATAGGCTCCTAGGGGACAAATACATTTCTTGTACTCTCTCATAAATAAAGGAGAGCACTTAACACGTGCGGCGCTATAGCGCAGTGTGAAACATTCTGGTAGTGATGTAATGTCATGCCAGGAAGGCCATTCTGTAAAGGTTAAAGGATAAGGCTGGTGTTTTTTAATGCATTGCTTGCCGTCAACAAATCCTATGAAAATAACAAAATCAACAATGCATTTGCTCTACTCCCGTTACGTTCTGACTTCCCACGTACCGTTTTTAGCCGTCAACCCGGAAGTAAAGACATAGTTTCAATTTTAAAAATCGCTAACTGTTACCACGAAAAGTCAGGCTGTTATAGTTATTACCAAATCAAATTCAAATGGGAACAAATTCTTCATTACGCATTACGCATTAATAACAAAATCATTTCTGATTTTGTTATTTTCATAGGATTTGTTGACGGTAAGCAATGCATTAAAAAACACCAGCCTTCTCCTTTAAGCTCAACATGCACATCTATAAACATACACAAGGTCATTTGATTCATGCGTGTTATCCACACAGGCATGTGCACGTGTCTCGCTTTTATTCTCTCACTCATTGTCTTAGTCACCTTCTTTTTCTCTCTCTGACACACACACACACACACACACACACACACACACACACACGGATAGCTGACGTCACCCTAAAGCAGTGTGTGGAGTCATTCATTGTCACTGTAGAGCCGTGGAGAGGTGGCTCCAAAAATCAATCCTTGCAACTGAGAGACAGACCCAACAGGGACTCTGCTGAAAAAAAGACTGAGCAAAAAGAAAGAAAGAAAACGGAGAGGAAATGTCAATGGGAATTGATTTGTTCTGTCGTTTTCTTTTTTCTTTTTTTTTTCTCAGGGGAGAGAGAGAGTGAGCGGGGAATCTGTGGAGCGGTCGTAAGAAGTGGAACTGGAATGAAAAAAGAAATGGAGGTATCTGTAAGTGTCTGGTTTCCTAAACCATGGACTGGGGACCTATCTTGATTTGGCAGTTGGTATAAACAATACCACCCTTGTCAAACCCTGTGCTTAGAAATATGTGGGTGACATACTGACTTACACTGTTTATAGCACTGAAAGGATTCCCATATAGGCTGTGTGAACATAATGAAGGTAGGGTATCTGGTGCAGGGAGCAGGGGGAGTGAACGTGTTTTATGAGGAAGTCCACTGCAGAGGAAAGCAGTGGACAGCAGTAGGTGAAAGTGCTACTTCTGCTAACAGAGAGGAGAGAGAGAAAAGAGAGACAAAAATAGAGAAAAACAAATGGAAAAAAAGAAGATGCAAAAGATGAGTATAATAGAGGAAGAGAAAGTGAGAGACAGAGCAATTTGGAGGAATGACAGAAGGTATGACTCACTGAACCTGCTTTGCAGCAGCATCTGAATATGCCTGGTGACTGTGACTGTGTGTGTGTGTGTGTGTGTGTGTCTGTGAGTGTGTGTGTGTGTGCATACAAATGTGATGACACATTCGGTAATAGGTCAAAGCCTGTTTGACGGAATGCAGTGTTTCCCCTACTAGAAAAAAAATATATAGGACAAAGGGCAAATAATTATATTGCAACTATTGCAATCAGTCCATACACTGAAATAATAAAACCCATTTTCAAACATTTAGACATACTCAAAGTGATAAAAAGCACCAAGACCAGGAGAAAAAGATGAAGAGAAGTAAAGAAGAAAAGACAGAAATGGAGAGAGAGAGAGAGAAAGACAGAGAGAGAGACAGAGAGAGAAATAAAGACAGGGGAGGGAGAGAGAGAGAATGAATGAGGAAAACTTTCATCATAGGAATAGGTTTCTTTATTCCTTGTTTATCCAGTGAAGCTGATTTTTTTCTTTTCCCACAGCATATTTCAGTGTCCCTGTTCTACCTCTTTTCAAATAAAACATTGAAATGACAGAGGCAATGGCACACAGTAGCCAAGTGCACAGTGTATTTGTGCTTGCATTGTGAATGTGTGTGGCTTTCATCCAGCATGACTTTTTCCCTACAATGTGTGCTCATTGTCTGTGTGTCATTTTGTCAAATTGGGCCTGTGGCCTGTCACCTGCTATGTCATTACTCTCAAACACACACACACAGTCACAAAACAAGCACAAAGAGTGACATACACAGGGGTGCTGAACACAAATATGGAGGCATGTGCTTCTTTCTCTCTCTCTCACACACACACACACACACAGAAAGTCAAATACACCCACATGCATGTGTGAGGGGCAAGCCAGTAAAAGCAGATAACGTCTATTCAAAGAATTGCTAAAAAGTCATGTGGCTGACTTGTGAATCGTACTGATGAAAGCTGTTAAAAAAAAACTAAAAAAAAACACGATTTAGCCTACACTAAGACAAGCCCAAACAGCAGAGCTAATATAGCCTAACTTGGAATTAACACCAGACCTCGACTAAATGTTGGTGAATCTGTCGATTTTAATAGCCAATTAAGTAGGTTCAATCAGGCTTTCCTAAATAAGTCTTTCCTCTCAAGTTAGTTTCTCAGTCTGAATGCATATTCAACCCAAATGTTCTTTGAATCATCAAGCAACGCCACCAAAGTCATCCCAGGACCCTGTGGGGAGTCCCAACCCCCAGATTGGGAACCACTGATCAGACCATGGGTGTGATCCTGAGCTCATCCATGACACGCTACCTGGTTCCTCAGGTTAGACAGACACTGTAACAGTCAACGGGAGACAGAGGAAGTAAAAAAACCTGTTATACATGACTAGCAGTCTAAACTGGTTTAAGCTGATCCTTATCTTTGCCTTACACAGGGAAGTTATTTGCATTCTGATATAGGAACTAGAGAGAGTTTACCACATCCGAACAGTCAAGCTAACCCAACTTTGGCTATGCTTCCAGCTAAATTTAAGCAAACTTCTGACATGCTGCAAAAAAGAAACTGCAAATTATATAGGTGCGTCGTCATCAGTGAGGTTAAAGCGAATAAATACGCTTCTTGCTGAATGTAGAACACAGCTACATCAGAAAACATCCATGAGAAAAATCACTATTCACTGCATAATTTCTTTACGGATGACCCAAGCAAGCTTAAAATCTTTTTTGTGATACTGAGGAAATTTTATAGAAATTTGCTGTTGCCATTAAGCCCTTCTAATTCGATACATCATCATTTTTATAAAAAATATTTGGATGGAAACCCAGCTCATGTGATGATGAAGTCTCTGCGGCTTTTAAAGGAGCCACAATGACTGACTCTGAAATAGCCTGTCAACAGCATAAGCACTTAGACAGGGAGCTGCAGCTGCATTATATAAGCTATTCCTTGTGACAACATACTTTGCACATTGCCCTTCAAGCAACACGTTGAAGTTGGACTTGGCTCTTGACCTGCTATCACTTGTCTGTCTGTCTCTCTCCCTCTCCTGTCACTTTCTACTGATATCAGTATTGGTTGTACACAAATAACCCTTATGCCTTATAAAAAGGTTAGGGTGTGTGTGTGTGATGTGGGAGTAAATCAATTATTGTGGGAAAAGAATATTGCTAACATGCAGATATATTATCTTAATCTTCATGATCTTTTCTTGTGAAGTCATAAATATCTGCAGCCTTTGGCCGCCTTGGCATTCAGTATAGATGCCTATCACTGCTCTTTACGGTAGGGCTGCAACTAACAATTCTTTTCATAGTCGATTAATCTGTCAATTATTTTCTCAATTAATCGATTAGTTGTTTGGTCTATAAAATGTCAGAAAATGGTGAAAAATGTCGATCAGTGTTTCCCAAAGCCCAAGATGACGTCCTCAAATGTCTTGTTTTGTCCACAACCCAAAGATATTCAGTTTACTGTCATAGAGGAGTAAAGAAACCAGAAAATATTCACATTTAAGAAGCTGGAATCAGAGAATTTTGACTTATTTTTCTTAAAAAAATACTCAAACCGATTAAACGATTATCAAAATAGTTGACGATTAATTTAATAGTTGACAACTAATCGATTAACCGATTAATCGGTGCAGCTCTACTTTACGGGCCTTATTGTTTTGCGCCCTCTAAGCAAATAAAAATCACCATTTTTATTTATGATCTGAACTATTCTTAAAGGCTGTATATCAAATTTGAAAAAAACAAAACAAAACATAAAAACAAAAGCAAAAACAAAACAGAAAACATTACCTCAAGTTCATCATTCAATATCTCTGAAAAATATAAGATTCAGCATTTAAAATAGCATTTTGTCAAGGCCCTAAGTGGCTTTCTATCCTTTCAAAAGTACCATAAAATTTGTTTTCATTCTGCATCATCTATCATTTTGAAATGGCGGGCGTCCCTTTTGTTTTCCCAAATGTTGAATCTATCATTCTGGAGTCACACTCTGCACTATGTTGTGTGCGTTCCTGTGTCAGGGGGGCCGTGAATAGGCCTCCCTTTGTATTTGGGGCAGCATTACAATGATTTAAACCTGCTGTTCGAGACCACATGACTGGTTACACTATACACTGTGCCTGTCTATGGCGTCGCCCTGAGAACTGCACCTCAACATTATCGCACACACACACACACACACACACACACACACACACACCCCTTAACATAATATTACTGAAAAACGCACCTTACCTGGCTCTCCCTTACAGCCACACCTGAAGCTTAGTATCTGCAAATAGTTCTTAGCGTTTGCTTTAACCTACTTGGAGAACCAGGTGGGTGGGGTTTGCTAGATGGGAGGATGAATGGTAGAAAGACTACTTAAATGACAATTTAGCATATTTGTCTGTGATTAACCATTTATCAAACACTATCTGGGTTGCAGTCTAGAGCATTACCGGAAAATAAACATCACATGGTTTTTCCCTCATACACAATGGTACACCTAATCATTGTAACATCACTGATATGGATCATATGCAGGCACTGTCTCTCTTTCTCTTTCTTTCTCACATACACACACAAAAACTAACATGCACACATTAAGCAGCCAGACCTAAATTCTTATAACATTGCAACACTACTCTCTCTCTCTCTCTCTCTCTCTCTCTCTCTCTCTCTCTCTCTCACACACACACACACACAGCTGGTCCAAAAACATTACAACATTTCAGTTGAGACCAATAACAATGGATACACCCAAACCCTACACTGTGTGTGTGTTTATGTTTTCAACATATGTAATACCGGGCCAGTCATAACACATGCTGTTAACAGAGATATCTAGGAGTGGGTTCTCTCCATCTGTGTGTGCGTGTGTGTGCATGTGTGTCCCCTAGTGACCCGTCTGTCCTGGTACAGCAGTGAGTTACTGATACAGCTGCCAGCAGTCTTATGATGGAAAGAGACAAACAAAGAAAGCCAGTGTTGGAATACACATCAACACACACACACACACACACACACACAAGCATCTCTCTCGTTCACACGCACACAAGCATCCATATAGTACAGTTACACACAAATGTACACATGTGCACACACGCACACACACACACACACACTACATCAGGGTTTGGTTCAGTTCACTTTCATTTCAGTCAGTTCAGAAATATTTTCTTCAGAGTTCAACAACTGGAAATCTTTTGCCATAAAAATATTGGTGTATCCAGTCTATAGAAAAATGAATCAATACTATATCATTATTATGTGAATTCCTGCTTTAATTTACATTAACTTTACAAAAATATGTAACAGGATACTAATAGGTATGTAATAGGTTTATGCTTTATGTAGTAGAGTACAGGGCTAGACTTCCTAAAACCATCCTGGTACTAAAACAGTCCTAGTTTCATCATAACACAAGGGACAAAGATGATGAGAGATTAGACACCTTGGGAAACCAAGCCCCAACAGACACACACACACACACACACACACACACACACACATATAAGAATGGGTCATATGCTAGGTGACATTCAGGTATCCTTCACACCAGTAAGGCCAGAAGAGAAACCGGTCTCTTTGTCATGGACATGGTTTGGTTTGACATGGAACAAATAGGTTACTGTATGATCTCTCACTCACACACAAACCTTCTCCAACACTATGTTACACAGACCAACAGTCTCTCTCTCCATTCCTCACCCTAACACTAACCCCCAAACACACACACACACACACACACACACAGTTCACCCGGTCAGACTTCCACTCTAACAGACAGAGAGAAGTGCTGCCATAATCAGAAAACCCCATACAGCGACACCATGCCACAGATCCATGTCCAAAAGCTTACAAATCCACATGAAACATCCATGCACACTGCAGCTAACTGGCTGGCATTGCCTGTTAGCATTACCAAGTTATCAGTTCTCATGATTTCACTGTCGGCACTGTTAGCAGCCAAAGTTGACATGGCAATCTGATATATAGATGCATGTGTGAATTTTGTTGTCTGAGTTTGTGTCTTGGTTTCTCACTGTCTCTCTATCTCTATATAGCTGTGAAGACAACTACGCCAAATTTGTCAAAATATAGAAACGTGTAGAACTGCTTAACAGACCAACGTTTCCTGGAAAATTGTACATCACAGACCACACCTAATTAAATAATGTCTAGGCAAAACCTAAAGCAGACTAAATCTAGCCCGATTTTTACCAATCAAAGATATTTATTTTAAGACACTGGTCTGCCTCTGAAGGGTACTGAATCACCAACCACCTGAATACAGGGTGGACACAGACCACAACAAGGTCAGTGCACTGTTGGCTTTGCTGGTGAACACTGTGTAACCTAATGCAGTGGTTTTCAAGCACTGGGTGGGAACCCAAAGGTGGGTCATGTGAAGATAAAAATAGGACCCCTAAATGTTCTGGTGAAAATGGTATCCAAAGCTACTGACTATGATATGGTGCCAGTGCCGTCTTAAGTTTCTACAGTGTGAGGTAGGCTGAATAAAACACAGTAGGGTTAATAGCATGGATTATTTTGGTAGCCAATTCCACAAAACAGCTTTAGGTTGAAGTCACCTAACCCATTTTATCCACATTACTAACCTACTGTTGTTAACAAACCTTTTGTAACTCTGTTAACAAACCTAAATACAGAGCAGTGGTTTGGTTTTGTATTTTTTGTATTTTTTTTTAAATCTTTTTCAGTGCCATCATTCCCATGTTTTCCATGGTTTTGTGAGTGAGCCTATACTTTTTGGCAGAGCACCAAGTGAGAGGGCTGTATGAAGAGGCTCACAGGGCTCAGTAATTGGCATGTCCCAAATATTCACCAGCCACTTCATCTTTTTATCAATTAACTAAATAGTTAGAAAAGACCCTCCACATGATGGCAGTTTGTCTTCCATAGTGGTCAGTACACAAACTTACCAGTCACAGCCAACATTTACCAGCATTTGACTGGTTTTAATTCCCCACCCTGTCCTGTCCACCCTGTCTATTATTGGGACGTGGGTAACGGCAGGCTACATGATCTGATGCCTTGGATGAACCTGTCAACAGATAGTAGTCCACACACACACATATACTGTCTACCCAACCACACAAACACTAGCCCACACACTTACATTTGAGTGAGCAAACTCACCCAAGAAATACACACAAACACATATCCAAACGCATGCATGTACAAATTCACATTTCTGCACGCATGCATACATAGACACACAGACACACACACAAACACAATCCATCTGCTAATGCTATTTACATTGGAGACATCACTGAGCCTATGGGCAAAGTGATTTCCTAGTAACAGGCTTATTTAGCTGGGCCTATTGCCAGTGTTGTTATGAACGTACGTGCGTGTGTGTGTGTGTGTGTGTGTGTGTAAGTGCTCACTTAGGCAACAACAAAACAACATAAACCATTGAAGAGAAAGATGCATTAAGTTCCTTTTGTTTCACAACACACTGCGTGCACACACACACACACCGCCTGCTTTGTGAGTTGCGAGAGAAGGAGAGAAAGCAGGAAAGATAAGAAGAGGGACTATAAAAGAGAGAGGGAGGCAGCTTCGCTCCCATATGATCAATCAATTTTGCAATGACAGTTCTCTACTATTCTTGGAAGCTATGTTTAGCTGCTCTCCTGCCTGGCACACTGTCAAAGACTGACTTCATTATACATTACGCTCTCTAGAAAGTCGCATTTCCAGTAAAAAATATGACGTATTGCTCTATAGCTATGCTATGCTGTCTAGCAGGGTGGGAGCCAGTGCACATATCAACTCGGGGGAAGGATTTTCAAAATTCACTCTTTGTTTAATTGCAAATCAATATCCTCCAGTAGGATATTACTGCAAATTTCCTGGTTAGATGATTATGAAAGCCTTAAGATATGTTTCAGACAAAGTAAAAACTATGTGCCAAACTTTATCTGTAAAGTCTCAGCAAAAAGGCAATGCGCTGTACTACTTGAGTTTGTTAAGGAAGATGGTTGTCATACACAAATTGCAACATGATGCATGGATGTGCCTTGTAAGCCTGTGTGGGCTGAGAACCTAGAGTGCATGACACTGAAATCAAATTACATCAAACCAAAACATTGTTACTGTTGATGCTATGGGCAGGATCCTACAGCGCAAACATTTTAGTTGCATATGGTCTTCATGCTACCTAGAAAACTAAAAAAGGAGCATACGTGCAACCTGAGCATCACAGCAGGGATGGGTATGTGTAATTATATTTATAGATCATGCTCCTAAGTTTCTTTCCTGTGCTTGTTAGTGGCTTAGGAGCAAATTCACCCTTGGAAAAAAATGACACTGTAAAGCCCTGAAGGGTCAAACCTGCACAAGAAGACAGTGATGTAAAATGTAAAATGTGTTTCAATAAAAAACACTAACTAAGACACTGCTCCATGAAATATCTATGGGCTAATCTCATTGTAGGGGAAGGCTGGGAGTGTGTTTTGTTCGTATAAAGTTTGCGTTCAACACAAATAGACCATCAGCTACACAGCCCATTAAATATTTATAAGATGACCTCATGCTTTCTGGCTAACTGAATAGTCAGAACTGCACTGAAAAAGGGAAGGGCATGGGCGCATTCAATACAGTTAAAAACTTGAAATTAGGTTCAGAGGTAAATTAAGAGAAATTGACACTAGCCACCAGTCAAGTGTTGGTAAACTTTGACTGTGGCTGCTAAGTTTGTCCACGCCTCAGCCACTTTGGCAGGTAACCAGCCATTGTTCAACAGCCCTATCTAATCTAAATGAAAAAAAATAGTTTCTTCCCCTCATAGTGATGAGTCAGTCAATTGTTCAGCACAGTGTGATGACCAACACAATTACTGTGGATTACTGTGCAAAATATGTAAGAAGTAAGCTCGGACTTTGAGAACAAGAAGATGTAAAGCATAAAGGCAGCTGGGTTTAGATCAGGCAAACTTGAGGTCTGAGTTTAAAGAATAGAAAATCAGCTTAATTGGAAAATGCAAACGCAATGGAGCAGCCTTTATTCACAACAATTATTGCAGAGTCCAAATGGCAAGTTCTACAGATAGCAGCTTTGGCTTATGTGGTTAAAAGTTGGACCAAACAGGATGGTCAGATATCAGCGGACTTGAACTTTAGAGTGGCTACATGTTGGACAAACTGAACCCTTGAGGCTACGACTTGTTATTAGGAAACTGGATATTTTGGGAAACGGATAGCTCCAAGGTAACGTTATTCTGTGATCTCTCAACCATTCACATACAAAAACAAATACATTCAACGCACAAAAACAGCAGCAAATGAGGCACAATAGCCTGTGCTCTCTGTCTGTGTGTGTGTGTGTGTGTGTGCACAGGAGGCAACAAAACACTGGCGAGCAAGCAAGACAAAGAAACCCAAAACTCCAGCCAGACTACCATCCTTGTAGACAGCGACAATTCATACACTTTCAACAGAAAATACACACCAAGCAACGTTTCTGTGTATATAGACTGTTGTCACCTTACGGCGAAAATATTTCGCTAAACATCTGACACAAGCTGTGTTGACAAGCGTAAAAAACAGTCTGCAACCCATCGACAGGCTGAGAGGATGGTTTGTTTACACCGAGCTAGCGAGCAGGCTAGTCCGCTAACATAGCTGCCACATCTGAAAGAAGCCAGACAACTCTTTTGTTGAGCCTGTGTATTTTGACAGCTTCCCATATCAACCTATCAGCCTATATACACACCCCATATTGCCTCCATACGAGTGAAAATGCCTCGTCAAGGAAGAGTAGAGCTGTGCTTTTTTCCTGGCTAGCTATCACTGGCTAGCAGATTATGCCCCTCTGTTGTTTTGACAGCCAGAATTAGCTGGATAGCAAAGCTGCTAGCTGGCAGGTTACATTCTGAACAGGGGGACGCTGGGAAAGTCCCAGGCAAATTTAAGTCCAAAACAAGAAAGAAAAACAACAAAGATCCCCTACAGAGCACACTGTCAGCTGTATTATTCACCTTGTCCTGACGCCAGAAGTGGAGTCTGTCCTTCGGGTGCTGTGTTGTAGTATTACCAGAGAGTTGTGGACGTTGCTCTGGTCTCCACTCTTCTGAACGGTTCCTCTCTCTCTCGTAGCGATTCTGAAGCCAGAGCAGACTGGACTCCGCGACGTCGGAGCCAATCTGTGCGTGACGCCCCTCGCATGAGCGACAAGCCACCAATCAGATCGCTCGAAGAGGAACAGGTGACCAATGGCTGATGATCAGGAACAGGAAAAGACATTTCACAAGTTGAGTAATACCTTTGTTTCGGGAGTTGTAGTTTCTACGCATTTTGACCAATTCTTGTTAAAAAATGAGTTGATATAAACTTTTATGAGTTGATACACACATGCTATATATTATGAGATATGATGTGAGATATGCCTTTCTGTATTCAACATCAATGGCGTGTGAATTGACTGGTATCTTGTTTTTCAGTGAGAAAGCAAACTTGTTTGGCAAGGCAAGCAGCTGTCATTCAGGGTGAAAATCGAGCAATTTTCAACCACATGGTCAGCCGAAGACCAAAGTCTTAGGGTCTACCATGTGCCTTATTCCATACAAAAGAAACATTACAAATATAGCGTATTCAAAAAAATATACTGCCAGTCCCAGTTATTATTTATTAGTAGCAGTATTAATAGTAGTAGCAGCAGCAGTAGTAGTAGCATAGTAGAAGTGGAAGTATTATTGGTATATTATTATTATTAGTAGTAGCAGTAGTAGTAGTAGCCTAGTCGTAGTAATAGTATTGGTTTTAGAATAGATGTTTATTCAACCAGGCAGGTCATATATAACTTCACTACACATAAAAAAACAACTATATAAATAAAACAGCTGCAGGTGCTATGGCAACCCAACCCCACTACCACACTATCTACTGTAGCTGTCTATTAGAGTGTCGATGGGATTTGGCGGCATGCTGTGAGATATAAATGACTCACGTGTCCTACTCAGAATCACACCATCATCAGATCACCTGCTCTTTTGGCATGGAACGCCCTCCCTGCCCCAGCCGAGGATGTGCTCTGCCAGGACACACACACACACACGCACACACACACGCACACGCACACACACCCTGTTGGGCTGCAATTACAGATAACTGTGATTGCATGATTGTGCAAATGGATTTATTGCGATGGAAGGCGGTGGCAGTGTTGGGTGTGTTGGTACAGAACAGTTTCAGCTTTAGTCTGGTTCTTCAGGTCCAGAGCCGCCTTACATCTAAAACAGGTTCAACAGTGTTTCCAACAGAAATCTCAACAGAAATCCCATTGAGCACACACGACAGTAGAAATCTGGAAACTCCCACTGGAACAATGCAAACGAAACTGGTTGCCGGGTGGCACCTCTTGCGCTGTTGTGCTGATGCAGGTAATCGTGTCTCTGATGTTGCGAGTGTGCAATGTTCCCTCAGTACTTTGTCCTGTATTTGGTTACTGCTGTGTCCTCTGAGTGATCAACAAAGTTTATCTTATCGTATTCTTATCGTATCTTAACTGCTGAGGGTCAGATAGTCCACCATGACTTCTTAGTGATAATGTTTTTACATCTATGACCTAGATTTTGTTGATGTTTGTCTTTAGTTGTCAATACTCTACAAAGCATCTGTGACAGGAGTTGCCCACATCCTAACCCCAGTGAAACCAGCTCTACCCCCAACCCCCCTCCACCCGTTTCCTCTAACATCCTAGCCAGGTTTCTATATTGCTCAGCCTCTAGTTTAATAGCACAATGTATCAGATCCTGTGTACTCATCACCAAAAATTTAGATGTGTCATAGAGAAAATGAACGTCAGCAGGAGTTGTAATGGTTAGTTCAATACACTTTGATCAATTCACAATTTCTGGGACGAGAACTTTTAATTGCACTGCTGTGCTTAATATCGTGCCATGGTGCTTTTGAGTTGATGTAAAGCTTGTTTATACCATCCAGTAAACATACAGTGTGGTAGAGTGTTAGCATGGGCTGCAGTGAACTGAATGAATACTGGACACACAGAGGTGAAACTACTTGTTGAATAAAAAATGGTGATGAAAGAGCTCATTTGCTAAAAGGTCAGTGTATTTCTTTAAACTTACTCAATGTAGTTTAAGGAATAAATTCACAATATAGTTTTGGAAAAGTGAATCCCTAGAACACAACTTGAAACTAGAAAGAAATTGTTTTGATGTGACACACCCACCAGATTTACAGTACAAAGGAATCTCTTCCAGGTTTCCCATTGGTTCACAGTATTTTTTGGATTTTCGCTAAGATCTTAAATATGTTCTCAGTATTTGCAAATGATTTTTATGTAGCTCATTGGGCTATTTCTTACTAAACTACTGTGCAGCTTTGTGAAGAAGTTAAGCCAAAAGTTTTTACAGTCAATCAGTTCACCTGGCATAGAGTCTGTCTACCTCTACATGTATTATGGACAAAGTCCATCCTTCCACTTCTGATCAATGCTTTTCACAATAACTGACGTGTCTTCAGAGTTCTTTGCCAAGGACTCAATGTACACGGCAACATGATATATGTGATTTAACCTTTAGCCTTTTCTGTTTCCATTTCTTTAACAGAATCACATTTCTCTCAAAATGTTAAAGGGGACTTCCATCAAAGTTGTCTTATATTCTGCTAAAAGTATTTTCCTAAAATCGCCCAAAAACGTTCCTAAAAATTTGCTTTAGTCGTCTTTCCTTGTGTGAACATTCCTACAGAGAAAAGCAAATACAACAGAATGTCAAATAATGGAACAAATATCAGAAATGGAAACTAGACATCCCACCTTTGCAGTCAACATGTCATTTGTCAATATGTCTCTGCACTAATGTCATCAAATTCCATCATCATCTCCAAATATCAGTTAAATGCGAGTTTAGAAAATTAGTTTTCAGTTGTATGTCATGATGCAAAGATAAAAATGCAGAGTTTGATAATATTATTTCCTCAGGCAGGTTGTTCCAAAGTTTAGGGGCCCTGATTGCAAATGTTCAATCACTTTTCTTCTTTAATCTAGACTTTATTTACCTGTACCTGATCTGAGCTGAGCTTCTATCCAAGGGGAGTTAAAGGTTTCTAAAAGGAGACCTTCAACTCCACAGAGCTGCAGTAAACACATGGTGATGGGAACATGCACCAAAGTTGGCAGACTGTCACACAGTTTGTTTGCACAACCTTGATTTCTGATTACATCACATTACTGAGCTAACATTTAAGTGTTTCTATAACCTTTCGTAATGCCAACTGAAGCAACAAAGTAGACCTGGTCACACTGTACCAGTCCAGAACATGGGACTTGGTTGCACTTAGTCAGGTGAAAGAAATGTCTGGTTCAGTCTGTAACTAGTAATTGTAATTAATAACTGTAATTAGATGTTTTAATAAAAACTGGTGTACAATCTGTGTGTTGCTCTCTTCTTTCTGTGCTCTGTGCAAATACATGAACAAAAGGAATACACATTTTAAACACTGTAATATATCTATCACCACCTCATTATACAGTGCATGAAATATCTGGTTTCTAGTTCAGACACACAGAGGATTGAAGCAGATTAAAATTTTCAAATAGGCATTCTTTTTTCCATATACTTTTTATTGTATGTATGCAGAGAATAGTCTAGTCTAGTCAAGGCTAGTCTAGTGCACATTGTAGTTATACAGTAAAATAACCTTTCAACACACATCATTGAGAAACAACAACAAAGAAAAAGATGTACAAGTCATTTAGGCCTACTCCAGCTCGCTTTATTAATTCACATCATTTCCTCCAAACTACAACTTACATCTCATGCTTCATTAGCTGGTAATGATGTGTGTAAGTGGTGTGTGTGTGTGTGTGTGTGTGTGTGTGTGTGTGTGTGTGTTGCCGAGATGCTGGCACCCATCCAGCTCCCACAGGTCACAACAGGTGGGTCTTACTGTCTACACCTGACATCTGGTGTGTGTGTGTGTGTGTGTGTGTGTGTGTGTGTGTGTGTGTGTGTGTGTATCAGTAGCGTATGTCATTTAAGCACCTTACAGTAACATGAGTGCATACCTGCTTATTATGGCTGGCCCCAGTAGACATGGTGGTCAACTCATAACGGCTGATGTGAAAACTTCACAATAAGAAAAGAGAAATAAAAAGGCATGAAGTGAAAACATGAAGTGAAAGCATGAAAATCACCTAAACTGGTGATGTTGTGACGGGTTTGTTTAGTTTCACCAGAATACATCCAACCACAGTGATGCATTGGAAATGCCTGCTGAGCCACATCCATTTCCCTTGCCTATTCTTACAGCAGGCTGGTATAGTTATACATGGGGGTGAAGTGGTCTTCTTCAGGTGCACTTTCGCATTTTTAGTAGCAGGGAAGCAGGTTTTCTGACCATGTGTAAATGCAGCCAGTCCTTTTCTACTTACTAGCGTTGTTCCCCCTTGGACTTCTTTAATGTCAGGATATTAGCTTCTGTTGTGATTCAAGACTGTTGACTTCTTCAGATATTTTATTTATTGTAAGTCGCTCTGGATAACACTGTCAGCTTAAGGCATAAAATTGTAAATAAAACACTTGACAAAACTTTTGAAAAAGCGTATTATTATTGAAGTGTAAAGGTGAATGGGAACTAACACTGAAATAGAGCTTAAAACTTTGTCCACAAACTATGTATTATAAATGGGATGGAAACCACAGACGTAGCACTGAAATAGTGACAGCATATACACACACACACACACACACACACACACACACACACACAAACACAAACACAGGGTGTGACAGGAGGAAAGCAGGGAGTGTTAAATTCTCAGTGACAAGTGCTCACATGAGTACCAACAAAATGATAAGCTTAAACAACATCATGGGAAGGGCAGAGAAAGCAGAAAAGCAAGAGAGAGTGAGCAAGAGAGAGAGAGAAAGAGAGAGAGGGAGAGTGAGAGAGAGTGAGCAACACAGAGAGAGAGAGACAGAGAGAGAGAGAAAGAGAGAGAGAGAGGAACAGATAAACAAAGAAACAGAAACAGAGAAAGAGAGTTGGAGACCAAAGAGACTTGATTTGATTTACTTTGTGCATAAATGACATTGCATCTTACAATATCCATGCGTATCTGTGTGAAACAAACAGTGGACAGAAATAGGTGCAGCAAGAGAGAGAGACAGAGACAGAGGAGAAGAGCACCAGATCTCCACCACACCTCTTCAAGTCACCACACCTCATTCTCTCATCCACAGGTCATGGAAATTTTCACTGCATGTTTTTTTAAGCCTTTATTCTCACACAGATGTCACACTGGGAGGAACAGCCTGTAACTGGTTGTGTGCAAGTTGCCAAGTGCATAATGGATTGAAACACATTTTTATTGACAGGCCTTTACCTAGTTTTTTATTCTTGTTGTACTTGACTGTTTTATTCGTTTTTAATACATTTAACATTAAATTACTATCTCATTTAACCTTGTGTAATTGTTTAGTTAGTTAATTTACTGGCTTTTATTTATTATCATGTTATTGTCAAGAACAACTTAATTCATACATTTATGGTACTATAAGTCACTTTGGATAAAAGCATCCACCGCTTATGACTTGAAAAGTGCTGTGCCAGTGAAGTTCATTGTTGTTATTATTAATTGGTATTAGTCCATGTCATGTCCTTTCTTCATCTTCATCTGATGCTTTTAGTGGTTAAGTTTGGAAATTTAGTTTGGAAATTATACAACAGGTTTCACAAAGCCTACGTCCCTCTTTGCAAAGCGGCGGCTGGTGTCACAGTCAAATTTGAACACAGTTTTCATGAGTGCTGTCCTCAATTCCTCAAAGTGGTTTGGCGATAGCTGCATTAATGGATTTAATTAGCAAATGTTAATGCTAAAGTTTCACATTTTCATTTTGCAGTTTGCATGAACCACTTTTCAAGGGCTCAAAGTGTTTTTGCATGGTGAAGAGCTGCCTGAATTCCCCAACAGTTCATCCTGAAATTACATTTTGTTTGATTATGCAGTCATGCATTGCATAATAGTAACAACTTATGAAATATTATTGAAGTCATGTGGCAGTATGGTTGGTTGAATTGTTGATTGTAAAAAAAGAATAAAAAGTTTAATCATAAAAAAAAATATATATATATATTATTGAAGTCATTAGCTAATTAAAGACTTTGACCCATGTAATAACTGCACCCACACCGTCATTGTCATCACACATCTGGAAGGGCCTTACATCCTGTGTGTGAGCCTCTGCCCTGATAACGGATCAGGAAAGTGGATGGAAAGTGGTTGGATCGTAAAGGAGGCCACTGACCTCTTGGTAAATCACTCCATTTTCACCCTAAGAGCTGGTATCAAGGACCAGACCTGGTAAATAACCATAAAACACCAACACTCAGCCCTGTCTTTGGTAATCCCCAAAGAGACAGAGAGTCTGAGATGACACCCATTGGAATGTTGCCAAAATCAAGAGAAATCTTTGATACAGACTCATGAAACTTTGGGCATCACATTGTGGTGGACTCTAATGTATATGACTAATTTTATGTGTAACTGTGATGTTTTATATAATAGTTATTTACGTTATTCAATTTCGTTATCTTTACATAGGGCTTCGATAGCCATGTTTGATATTAAAGTGTTCAGGAATTTGTGCTGAGTTTAATAATGTTAATGTTACGACGGTCAATTATAGTGTATAGATCTGGGAACCAAAATTAGGGTTTCATGCATATGTAATGAGCCGTAAAACTAGACATGCCAGCCCACGCACACACCCCTCAACTGATCACAACAAAACCAAACACACACATTTCCAATGCGGATTTCATGCACTTTACGTGGTCGCGACACGTGTGCTAACGGAGTCTGACAACAACTTTGTTCCAAAGTTTGTCTCCAAAGACGGACTCAACTGCATCATCATCACAAGCCAAGTAGAAGCCTGTTTCATCCGAAACAGTGAAGATTGCCTTGCTGCCTGCCTATCTGCCTGACAAATACACACACACACCAGCACGTGTGTCTGTGTGTCCTGCCTGCTACAACCTCACTATCAGCTGTCCTGCTGAGTTTAACTCTGAAGAATCATCAGAACCTCCAGAGTGGGTCGGCGTTAGCCTTGAGAGACCCACAGCCCTGTCCAGCAGCCTGCGTGCTCCAGCCTGTGTGCTTCACTCTGTTGCGGCCTGCTGAGATCAACTGAACAGACGTCGGATCTTCATCCTCCAGCACCTTGTCGAGCCGAGACTCCTCACAGCCTCCTGGCCTCAGCGTGCTTCAGCTCCCTCCGGACCTTCGCTGGTGTCGTATGTACTGATCATTGTCCGCTGGGCATCA
The DNA here is from genome assembly GCF_046629955.1 of Centroberyx affinis. Classification (NCBI taxonomy): domain Eukaryota; kingdom Metazoa; phylum Chordata; class Actinopteri; order Beryciformes; family Berycidae; genus Centroberyx; species Centroberyx affinis. Next base: position 164,517 of record NW_027280166.1, read on the forward strand.
TATCATACATCACACATAGCTATTCCATTACATTCACACTTCACACACATATCACACACTTTATGACGGCTCCCTATAGTTATAGTAAGCATTCAGTCATTCAAAGATTCATTTGAGTCAATTTTCCAGATAGTTATACTGTCGCCCTTTATTCCTATCTTGCTGACTCATGTCTTCCACTGCTCAGCTTCCATGATTGTGTCTGCTAAAATATTGGTTTAATTATCAGTATTGTATATTCATGATCATTTATTCCTATTGCCATTGATTCATCACAATTCATAGGTATACCGCTTGTATATACTGTACTATATTCACTTGTATTTACCTGATTATTGAGTGTGCTTTAGTTTAGTAATAAACATATTATCTTGCATAAAGTCACCTCCTGTGTTCAGTGTGTGGGTTTAAATTCAAACATGCCGAGAATTCACTCCTTCAGATGAGACCTTTTGATGCTGTCTGTTATCTGGTGCCCCGTTCTTAATTCTCATTGAAGCTAACTCTAAATTATATTGATACCAGACACCATTAATGCCTATCACCACTACACCCAAAACACCTTACTTTTTTAGAACAGGAAGGTCTTGAGTATTTTTACCTCCGCCAACGAGGTTATGTTTTCGGTGCCGTTTGTTTGTTTGTCTGGTTGTCTGTTAGCAGGATTACGGAAAAACTACTGGCCCGATTTTCATGAAACTTCATGGAAGGGTGTAGCATGGGCCAAGGAAGAACCCATTCAATTTTGGAGCGGCTCCAGATCCGACTCACAAACAAGCAATAATAGCACAAACCTTGGCGGAGGTCTGCGCTCTCCGACTGCCCTTCTAGTTAGAATATGAAGTCATTAATTTGAGGTAACTCTTTGTTCTCAAAAGTCATATTTACCACATACGGTATATCATTTTGACATGAAACCCTTCATTATATGAGAAAAGTATGAGATTCAAATCCTATCTGATACTGTAGCAGTGGTCTGCACTGCATCACAGCTCAGGGATTTGCATGTTTGCCCATGTGTAAATGTTGGGGTGCATTGTGTTTGCTGTCTGGTCTTTGTGTGGTTTCAGGTGTGTCCGCTATGCGTGGTTAACACTATGCAAACTATCTGAGGCGACTAAAAACAACTAGAAACCACCGATACAGATGAAGCTGCCATTCAGATGTAGCCTAATGCAATGAACTGTTGTCTAATTTATGTAATACTGTATGTACTGTATGTACTGTGCCTGCATTTTGTGCACTACTGGGTCTCTTTATGTGCATGGCAGTGGCCAATAAAGACCTTTTCTATTGTACTGTATTGTATTGTATTGTATTCTACTCTACTTTTCTACTCTTTTCTATTTCTACTCTTTCCTGACTTGTCTCAGTAAGTAGATCTCCTTCATATTGGTTCATTGAAAAGGTTTCAAAGATATTAGTGAGAGTGAATGGTATGTTTTTGATGTGGGAACTCCCAGCCAAAGGAGATATTCTGGCTTACCAGGACTCAGCAAGGCCATTCTGCTCCAGCCAAAGCTTGTAGAAAGCTTATCGATGGACAGGCTTATGGGTAAGTGGCTGAGCATTCATGTTTTGACTTTGGTCTTTGAGCTGCGTGCCTGTTTGATAGAGACAGCTAGAGAAAGAGTGAGAGAGAGAGAGAGAGAGAGAGGGAGAGAGAGGGAGAGAGACAGAGAGTGAGGAACACAGAGAGAATGGGGTAGACGCAGCAAGATGCAGGTGTGCGTGTGTGTGTGTGTGTGTGTGTGTGTGTGTGTGTGTGTGTGTGTGTGAGAGAGAGAATAAGAGAAAGAGAGAGTGAGAGAATGTGTCTCCTTCCCTTCAGCTAATCCAGATTAGGGAGTTGGCCCACGTACGTCTTAACTGCAACGGCTGCTGGCTAATCCATACACACACACACACACACACACACACTCACACACGCACACGCACACGCACACGCACACGCACACACACACAAACACACACACATGCACACACACTGCTGCTGTCATTATGGACACTTAATATGATCAAAAGTAAGGGTAGCATTGTCTCATTGAAACAACATTGTGAAATAACTGGCATTATGAATACTGATGTATTCAAATGCAGCGTAATATGTCGAATATTGGGTTGTGACTTCTTAATTTGCTGCCATGTTTCTATTCTAATATTGCAGTGTTTTCCCCACTGGCCACAGCAGGCAGACGGCCAGACGCTCCCACTCCAGCACACTGAGAACTGGTCACAGGCGTCGTAGAGGAGGTGATCCAGCCGCTCAGAGCTAAAAAAAAAACACACCTGCTGCTGTGCCAAGATGAGAGACAAGGTGTTGAGATACGTCGTACAAGTCGCTCCTCATGCTGTGCCCTGAGCAGGGTTTATACCAAGCTGAATGCCTGTGTAATTAGCCAGGAAACTGTGGAAATCCTTCAGGGAGGAAGCAGAGGGTCAGATAGAGGCTGATGGTGCCGGCCCTCGCTGTCTGCTGTCTGCCCGGCCTTCAAGACGTCAGCCTGCTGCTCGAACACGTCTCCAGGAACAACCGCAGTCAAAGCTGTGGAGAGCGAGATAAGGAGAATGTTTGCAGCCCAGTCCCTGCCCCGGGACGGCCCACAGATCACCAACCACCTGGGGGGACGGTGGGCAGACTCTAAGGTGTTAGCTGTGGCTGATGAGGTGGAGGAATATTAATTTCCACCAAGTGGCCCTCAGGGGATATTGAAATAAAAACAGGAGGAAATAAAATTGGTAGAACTTAAGTCATTATGTTGAGATAAAAATGTCTGAAACTAAATTAGATGAAACTTAAATAATTGGATTACCCCAAGAGAATCCCAAAATGTTTTTTTTTCTCTTGCTTCTTAAGGCTTCCGTACAATTGCATTTATCTCGAGAAAAAAAAAGGTTTTATGAAAATACTGAGATACTGAGACATCTTTTCTCACAGTTATATTTTGTCACTATTATCTATCACAAGGCTGAGGTTGGTTTTCGCAGCCTCTTATTCACGAGGAAGAGGAAAATATAAGACATGTCAATACATGTTTCACTTCAGCTGTGTAAAATAACATATTTTATTTAACATCATTCATTCAAGTTATGTTTTATGTCAATAACTATGACATTGCCAGTCACCAGTTTTCAGTCCAGAATTCTATGATTATTTGGGCAACTGATGCAACAACTGCAAATTGGAAACTACCTTCAGCCTCGTGATCCGTTTCTCATAATGATGAGAAAAAAAATCACTTAATAACAAGAAAAGATCTCATCATTATGAGAATAGATCTTGTTATGACAATTCTTTTCAGAAATGAATGCAATCTAATTAGCAGCATCACAGCAGCAGATGGCCTTCAGGTGAAGAGGATTAGAGAAACACACTGGTCATACTTTCACTTGTGTAATCTTTAGAAAACACACACACACACACACACACACACAAAATGTAAAATCCTATAATACAGCACTAATGCAATTATATAGTCTTTGTAGAAATAATTAGCAGCATCGCTGTTGAGGCTGTTAGAAGATAAAGGGAGGAGAATGAAGAATAAAAAGAAAGACAGACACAAGCACACACACACATACACACACACGCACACACACATGCACAGTTATCACTCTCCAGTAATTTGTGTGTGTATGTGGGGGGGAGGGGGGTTGTAGGTGTTCTGACAGAGCTAACACACACACACACACACACACACACACACACACACAGTCCTCTGTCAGGTGAAGAGGATTACAGAGACAGTAGCTCGGTCATGCTGTTCTGGTCAGTGGTCTAATCCAATTATAACAGTAGTGAGTAGCTAAACGGGAGCGGAAGCTTAGTAAGGTCACTGTGCAGAGAAGCTTAGATATGAAGATGAACTGTGCGGGACGTCCAGTGCTGAGGGGGGATCCTTGTGTGAGGATTGTTTAGCAAAGCTCCACAGCAGGTTAGAGATGTTGATGTTGTAGAAAGCACTTGAAGTCACAAGGAAATGGCATCTGGATGGTATCTCGCTTCAGTAATTCAACCTATTTCCGGTTGAAACAGGATGTTGGGGCGAGACATAACATGGGGGGAGCGGTCAGAGGGGCGCCATAACAAACATGGACAGAGAAAGGCAGTGAAGCCCACTGTATACTCTGGGAGGAAGGAATCCACTGTGAAATGCTTTGTGTATAGTCTTCATCTGTGACTAATTTCTGATTCTTCAAAATGAATAAAATCCAGCTGCTGGGACACAACCATGGTCTCTTAGGAAACGGAAATCAGGTTTTCGGGGGTGAACATGCCAAATACACCATGTGCCACTAGTTGTGAAGTTGCAGGTTTTATGTGATGGGCGGAGCGAAGGAGAAGAAGTAACCACTACAAAACACCATAAACGTAATGGGATTTTGATATAGAAATATGAGAAAATACAAATGTAGATTTTGTTGCCATTTATTGTTAAATAGGTGTATGTTATGATCTGGGGCATTAGCAAACAAGATGAAAAAGTCATTTTTCACTTCATTGTGACTTTAATCTTTGTATTACACGCTGGGTAAGTAGGCATTGTGTTTATTTGTGTATCCCTCTGAGACACACACACACACACACACACACACACACACACACACATGAGTAGGGGTCAGAGTGCAGGAGCAGCCCGGTCTCCATGGAGCAGGAAGGAATGGAGGACAGTGTCTTGTTCAAGGACGCTTCAACATGGATGGACAAGCTGGGCATCTATCAGATGGGACGCGGACCGTCTCTAACCACCTGGCAAGAGCATGCACATGCGTGCGCACACACACGCACACACACACACACACACACACACACACACACACACACACACACACACACCAACATTGGCTCAGATGTTATAGACCAGATTTGCAGAATTCCGAACACATTTAGAGACTCCCATCATCACAGGATATATGAGAAAATTAAACAGAAACAAAACAGGAAATAAAAATATTAATAATGAAGAATCAGGGAAAGTAAGAAAGTCCATTATGTTAATATAACATAATGGACTTTCTTACTTTTAATGGACCATTATGTTAAAAACAACACAAAATCCTGATAAATAAATCCTGAAAATGATCTGTGAGATGAAGAAGACAACTTGTGCTTACAATCATCATTATAACTTTAATATTTAACTTTTTGAATGGGAGGAAACAATACATACATATTATACACACAGTGAGACTTAATATTCAATGTGAAAACATTCTGATTATCTGATCATATCAATAATATCAACATTATCATAGTGATCATATTGACAAGGATACAGTTTCCCCATTATGTCTCTGTCATTGGCTGAATCTGACTGGCAGAATGGAAAGATAAAGGAAATAGGACACAGATGTAAAGTTTACCAGATTCAGTTTGTGGGTATTTTCTCTGGTTAGTATTGTCTTCAATTTTAATATTTAATCCTACACCTGAGATAAAGTTGGGAAGTGCATAGTTTAGTCTCAGGGTCTCAAAATGGAAAAATGCCACAATGAGAAATGAAATAAGGAACTGAATTTATATTGGAATTCTAACAGAATCCAAATCTGCTCTTTGTTCATTTGTCTGGTTAAGTAAAAGGTTAAACAAATACCCATCTGTATTTGATCATTTCAGTTACATGTCAATGAGGTGTAATGATCGGTATGAAAGCATTCTGACTACCTGATAGCATTAGGAAGATCAGACACAAATTGATGTTTCCCTTGCTGCAGAATAAGTGGAGTGGAGCGTGTTAGTGTCAGATGATGTAAATGTGTCTTTCAGAGGCCCTGCCACCCCAACGAGAGAGAAAAAAATCTTCCTGCTGACTTGACTGGAGAGTTTTAGTGTCACGTGGTTTAGATGCTGTTCTGAGAATTTCATTAGTATTGGTTTCAATTGTTCCAGGTAATTTCCTCAGCATTGGATTCAGTGGAGAGTTTTTTGTGTTACAGTCAATGCGAGGTTGTGTCTTCCTTGTACCAAGTGTCAGTATACTGTGAAACTCACTTCAAAGCATGTAAGCAAAGTATGAATTTGACTATAGTTGTCAAATCTGCGTCACTGTCACTAATTTTAATTCTTGTGTATTTCACTGCAGATTTAACAGGTTTTAGATGCAATACAAAGCTAGAACAGATCAGGTTTTGTGCTTTGAGAAATTTGCTAAATACAAATATGCATTGCATTACAGATTACTGATTCTTTTAGATTACTTTGCCTCCAAACACTAAAATGGAGAGTTTATTCTATTTATGGGCGCCATCATTTTGAATATCATTTCAGTGTTTTTTTCTCAATCACAGTACTGTCATCATGTTTCTTGTAATGTATTTCTCCCCCCATCCTGTGTAATTACTTGTGTCGAGTCATTTTCCAAAACACCCATCGAACGACAAAGACTTGACTGTGGTTGTCAGTCAGTGGGAACAGTGTGAATATGTTGACCAGGATCAGACTTTCCAAAGGACTGCAGCAGACTCAAGAACAGAACAAACGCCTCGTTGTCGAAGTCTAGTTTATCAAAAGAATACACAATAATACTCCTGTATAAAACATAGAAAATGAAAAACAATAATAAAATATACTTTCTTTTCTGATCTACTATTTTTTTAAAGTAGCCCATAATAAATTGCAGTCATTTCTGTGTCCTATGTAGTTTTCCATGCTCACACATTCATTTCTCCACAACACATTCAGTCCTCTTCTGTTTGCTTCGTCCTCTTCGTGGTTGTAATTAACTGTGTCCATATCACATGAAATCGACTGGATTACAATACAAAGTTACAATATTCTCCAATCAGTTGCTGTACACATAGCTGATGCAAGAGGAATCTTAAGGCAATGATTCACAGGAAACTTTTTTGGGGAAACGTGGATGGGCAACGCTCCCAGAAAAAGGTAACAAAGTGAGTCACACAGTTGAAAATCTAGTCCGATTATTCATGATTCAACAAGATATCCGCATGTGAATAAGCAATTATACAAGGCAACTTCTTCGGCAACTTCTAGGGCACTGTTGTGCCTCAAGTTACACTAGTTATCACTGACATTCAAATGAAACATGGGCAACTTTTGAAGTGATGAGATTGCTTTCAGTGGAGGGAGAGATTAGCAAATAGACCAAAGTCATTACAGGATATAAAATGGGACAAAAGCATCATAAAACATGAAGTTGCCCATCTACATTGCCTCAGAACAGTTGCACTTGCACACTACAGGCTTTACTGTTGATTTACCAAGTTACAAAACAACATGAGATGAAGAGGTTCCAAGCAATCAGCGGCGCTGTGACATGACTCTCAGTGTGAGTTCATTGAGGCAGAAACATTCATCTCACTTATGGAGGTTCACACGCTTCACCGTCACCATGAAGGTCATGCAGCCGGACCCCCGGTGCGAGCTGATGATGTTTAAACAGCCATGTTGTCAGGGTGGCTCCTTCACAAGCATCAGGCCTCATTAACCAGCACAGGCAGACTGAAGAGGTGTGCTCCAAAATCAGACACAAACAACTGGATACCTGCTCTTATAGTATGACTGACGGAGTCAGATGAAAAGAATGGTAGTTTTTAAAGGATAGCATGTAACTGATAAGTCCCGGATCCTCACACTGGCTCCTCTATATTTTAGACATATTTAATAATAAAACTCAGATTTCTTTCCTTGCAAAATGCATATATTGTGTTTTGGAGTAGAACTCTTCAGCTGGATATTCCTACGCCTGTGTCACGCCATTTTCTGATAAGTTGCTGTGTTTTCACAATCGGCTGTGTATCAATGAAATTGTCCCTTGAATTCTGCAGGACGATGCAGGATCCTCATGAGTCCTCCTCCTGGTAAACATGGCAGGTTTTTCTGCCATTTTGTTTTCCTCTATTCCCTCCATTCATCCTTTTTTCTCTTTTATTCCCACAAGAAGTGATTTCTCCTCTTCTCTCTCTCATCCGTCTCTTTCAGTCTGGACTTTTCTGCATGTCTGGTCTTGCATAAGAACTCAGTGCGTGTATGTTTGTGTGTGTGTGTGTGTGTGTGTGTGTGTGTTGTGTGTGTGTGTGTGTGTATGAGTGTGAGTGATGTCAGTGCAACTCACAGATACACCCATGCCAGACTTTCTCTTCAAGAGTTAAAGTTCAAAAGTTTAGCGAAATAGATGTGGTGACATCACTTGGTTACAAACTCCAAAGGGCTGTTATGACTTGGGGGCCGCCCACCTGAGGGCAAACAACAAACAAACAAACAGAGCAAGGCATTATGGGTCCAAACTGTGTGTCGGGTCTGTTGCGTTGTAGAAGTCTCTTTAAATTACAATCAGAGTTCTATGTTTATTTATTATTTATTTATATATTTATTTCATTTCTGGTTTCTCAGTTATCATCTCACACTAGCTGTATGTGTCCGTTTTTATGATTCAGTCTTTCCAATCTCTTAGGTCCATTTATCTTTACTATCCTTCTCTGTCCATCCACCCGTTTGTCCTTCCTTCTCCTACCGAAGTTTGTGTTCCGTCTCCTTCCTTCCTTCCTTCTCCATCCTTCCTTCCATCCATCCATCCCTTGCTCCGTCAGGGTTGTGATCAGGATATAACACAGGAAAGTAGAAAATAATGGGCAGGAAAATAGGAATCTCCATAAAAAATAATTGCAGCGTTGTATTAAAAATTCTGAAATCTTGAGAAACCTGAAATAATCACATTCCTGTTTCCTCCTTGCTTCCTACCTTTCATCCATCCATCCCTCCTTCCCTCCCTCCTAATCTATCCATCCACCCTTCCACTATTTACACACAAACTGGAGGGTTTGAACTTGCTGCAAAAAGGCTGGAGATTTATAAACGGAGAAAAGAAGGGAAATAGTAAGAAAATCTTCATTTGAAAGTTGTGTATCCAAATGATCCTGAACAAAACCCTGAAACATCGCCTTCCTTCGCCATCCATCCTGCAGCCTTTCCCTCCATCACCCCTTCACCTCCCCTTTCCTCCCTCTCCTCCTCTTTCATCTCCGTCCTTCCTTCCATCCTTCCATCCGTCGTCGGGCTACTTGCAGACGAACTGGTCGACGAGCGTGGTGCAGCGCTTGCACTTGACGTAGCAGCACCAGTGGAACTTGCAGTGGCAGCGCTCGTGCTTGTAGGTCTTGAACTGGTCGTATCCTCTGCCGCAGCACATGAGCTCGCAGCCGTCCATGCCCTCCGAGGTTTTGTTGCAGAGGCGCCCCTGGGTGCCCAGAGAGCCCGTGGTCTCGTTGCGGAGGCAGTAGTCGGGGCTGGGGTCGATGTAGACCAGGTCCTCGGGCGTCGGGGCGTTGAAGCGCTTGTCCACCTGCTCCAGCTTGCCCTGTTTGGGACGGAGGGGAGAGAGTTAGGTGAGTTAGGTAAGATTGGCAGGATGGAGGGAACAGGAGTAGGTGCTGTGACCAGAGTGACTTTAAAGTCACAATGAAGCTGCATTTTGAGATGCATTTCCTGTTGAAACAGGATATAGGGGCGGGACATAATGCAGAGAGGGATCATTCAAAAGTGTAAACCAATGGGATATCAGCTAGGGAGAGGAAGACAGTTTGATGAGAGCGGCGGAGGGGCGGGATTGTTAAAACATCTGTGGTTTTATTGGTTGGATTTTTATGTCGCCTCCTGGTACACGATGATCTCACCACTAGATTTTCTGTTTTCCAGGAAGTAAAAGTAGGCTAATGAGATTTTGATATAAAAATTCTATGAAATACATGTTTTGTCATAATTTTTTTAGCTTTTTAATTAAAAATAATTGTTGCTGTGTTTTTGTTTTATTAGACAGTACACAGCAAAAAAAAAAAAAGGAGAGAGGGAGAGAGGTCAGCTTCAAACATGAAGGGAGAGGGCAGAGGGGAGTGTCACAAATGTTTTGTTTTGGAATGCTGAGCATGGAAAAATGTGAAATGTAAAGCAGTATCGGATCGTCACAGCAGGAGACAACCTCGATGTTCTTTTAGCAAATGTTACTGTCATGCTTGGCTTGGAATTTGGAGCGTTCAATCATGTTACATAAAGCATAATTAGGGATTTATTTCTTCACATCTGCTTCTGGGACAGACGTTCTTCACTCATTTCAGCAGAGAGGTGAGGAGCAGGTAAGCGCTTCAGTGTTGTGGATGCATTGGTCGAACATGTGATTTAATACAGCAGCATATCATGTGAGCTGAGCACCTTGCGTCCGATGCGCATGGCGGCCCCGCTGTCGTACTTCTCCTTCAGGAACTCTCCGACGCGTCTGAAGTCGGCCAGCTGGAGCCAGCAGGTCTTCAGACTGCAGGAGCCAGAGACACCGTGACACTTACAGGCCACGTTAGCCAGGTTATACACCGCCTGGGGGAGAGAGAGAGAGAGAGAGAGAGAGAGAGAGAGAGAGAGAGAGAGAGAGAGAGAGAGAGAACATGTATTTCAATAAATTCCAAATTTTGATAACAGATTTCTCTGCCCTCTGCCCAGAACAAAAACTACATTTATATGTGCTTGTCAGTTGACTAGAGAGATGGTTTGAACTGACAAAAGATACTGTATGACACTGTTGTGCTGTACTGTGGTTTACTTTGCTGTGTTGACTGTTGGGTATATGCTGAATGCATGTATATATGTTCTCTATATACTGAAATATTACAGTGATACTGATATTGTATTTAGTTGTGGTAATATTGACCTATAATGCTTCACACTGAATACTTTGGCAACACATAACTTTCTCTTGTAATGCCAATAAAACCAACTTCAATTGAATTGAAATTGAAAGATAGATAGATAGATAGATAGATAGATAGAGAGAGAGAGAGAGAGAGAGAGAGAGAGAGATGTTAGATCAGGCTGTGAAAACACAGATAGACAGATAGATAGATATATCGATAGATAGATCGATAGATAGATAGATAGATAGAATAAACAACAGACTTCAGGAATGACATGCTGGTACTGTTTTGTCTGAATTAACTCCTAGGAACTCTGTTTACTGCGTCACGTCATTTTGTGCATCATGTTCTGTGCATGTTGTGCTGTAGAGTGTGAATTTATGATCTTTGCTGATACACTGCTGCCATCTAGTGGCGACCATGTGTAACTACATCCTTCCCAACTATTGGCAGCAGGATGATGGTTGAAAAACCCTTCAGCACACCTTACCTGAATGAATATGGGTAAATACAGAGGAGGATAAATAAGTCATGTTTGAACCATTGCTTTGAGGCAGCTGATATGCTCAAAAGCTTTGCTTCTTTTAATTTACCCAGGCTAGATAGACCAAAAGTGCTCTTCTTCAGCAGCACCATGATACACACTCACACACACAAGCCCAGTTCTTTCAGCTCAAACGCTACTGCTGCCAGGACCCTGTTTCAGACTGGTGATCTCAGTGAAATGGGGAGAAAAGGGTTAAATAATGACTGAACAGACAGCCAGTACATATAGATTCATGGGAGGTCATAACTCGCTAGTGTTGTCCATGTACAGCTACTGTTCTTGAGGGACATTTTCACAAAAAAAACAAACTTTACACAACAATAAAGATGTAAACAGTCCTGTCTTCGGATTTCTGTCATCCCACTGTAGCGCTGCTGAAGTCGTTTTTGCAAAAATGTGTGGTGAAATAGATAAACAAAAAGGAAAAGAAAAACAAAGAGAAGGTTTTTGCTCCATATGCGCTGTTCTCTAAGGCCTTAGTCAACGCTGCTCCACCAAACTAAAACAAACAGCTGACTCAGAATAGCAGGGCTACTGCTAGCCAGAGGAAATGTGGCTCTATTGTAAAGAGACTCTCCCACACAATTCCTATACATACAGCATTTATTTTAAAGACCAATAAGCGTGAGAGAATTACAGCGTGACATACTGTTATGTCACGCATTATGTTCTCTCATTTAAGTCATTGTGGATATAAGCAGCAGCTAAATGTCTCAAAATGTAAATGTTATCTTTAATTCATGGCTTGCAAAATCAGCCTAGACTTCCCTCTAAAGCCAGACTGCACTCATGTCAATTCTTTCAGTTTAATATATTTTAATATGTCTAACAAGTTTCATAATATGCTTATTAAATACTATTATTTAATCAGGAAAGTGTCCTGTGTCCAGAGCAAAACTGTCAAATTTTTAACAGTTACAAGACTTTGTAAATGGTTTGGCTTGGTCTCAACATTATGAACCATATAGAGAACAATGTCAGCAGTCAAAAAAAAAAAAAAAGCCAAAATAGGAAGAATACATGATTTATATGGAGTGCAGACAACAGTGGTGTTTACAGCAGCAGACTTTAGGGGGAGCTCTTCACCCCTGCAGCTCCACCAGGGCCGTTCAACAGCATCCAATAAACAAGTCACATAAAACCCCACCACTTCCTCCTGGCATCACCCCCCAACACACACACACACACACACACACTGCTGACCCTTCTCTCACACCCTCACCCGCCCCTCCTGCTGACAGGAGTGGGTGATTGTTGTTGAGTTTTACCAACGACTAAAACTTTTTTAAAATTTTTATATCACATCCTGCATCCAATTGTGTCTAATTCTGAAAAAATGTGTGTCAGTGTATACTATATATATATAGTTATACCAGGCACTATGTTTGGAAGTATATGCACTGTGTTACATTTTTTTTTAAATCTTTGCACTAATGCCAGCAAGACAAATCCCTGCACATTCATTGTACTTGCTAAATAAATTAATTCTGATTCCTAATTTCCCCTGACTCATCCTCCCCTAACCCCCCCCCCTCGCTCCCCCCTCCCCTGTCTCCTCACATCGCCTGATCTCAATTACCTTCTCACCTCTGTTCACCACACCCCCTCCCCCCTCCCACCCCCGACCCCTCTCCTCCACTTTCTTACCCAGCAGGCATAGCACTCGGCACCCTCCAATCCTGGGATACGACCCCGGTGACCCCGCCCAGAGAAAGAGAGAGAGGGAGGAAATACAATGGCATTTTGTAATAGTAGAAGCCCTCTTTTGGGGTTTGTGGCTCCATATTATATATTTACACATTTTACTCAATTGAGAAATAAAATAAAAAAGTAAAATGTAAAGAGCATCTTTCTCACATTGCTATATTGTCATTTAGACAGATATTTCAATCTCTCTCTCTCTTTCTCTCTCTCTGTTGTTGGTAGGTTGGGTCTGGGTCTACTCACTGTCAGTAGGCTTATGTTGTCAAACCACTGTGTGTGTGTGTGTGTGTGTGTGTGTGTGTGTGTGTGTCCAGCATCATACTGAGCTGTTTGGTAGGTCATGCCTGCTGGGCGTAGTGACACTGGACCTGATGGAGACACACACACACTCACATTCACACACACACACCCACACGCTCAGTCATCCGTGGTGGAGACACGGTCTCTGTGTCAGGCACAATAGGCTGCGCTCAGACAGGGTTAGGGGTTAGGAGCCGAGTGTGTGTGTGTGTGTGTGTGTGTGTGTGTCTGTGTGTGTGTGTGTGTGTGTGTGTGACAGAGAGAGACAGAGACCGAGAGAGAGTGCAAGGGAGAGAAACAGAGCAAATAGCCCAGCCTTTGTGAGGGGATAAGAGACACGTGAGGAGGAGAGATAGAGGAGGAAAGGAAAGCTTTTCTCTACCAGAGCTTCTTATACAAGCTATTGTTGTCTCATGAATATTTTGTATACATCATGTGATCTTGGACTTGGTTTTAGTCTTCCTTATCCTGCCAAAGTCGACTGACCACATTTGCTGTTTGCCCCACATTCACACCTGGGAGCTTCCCAGTAGAACCACAGTCTTCTCCTGTTGGTCACTGTGCAGCACTTTGCTCAGATCTGTGGCGCTTACCATTCACCTCACCTGCCCTGCTTTTCCCAGTCGGCCCGGGGATTCAAACCAGCAACCTTCAAGTCAAAAGCTTCTCTCAGGCGGCTGATGTTGCCCTCAACCTGCTTCTATCCCCCATGAGGACCAGATGTGAGAACCATAGAGGGAAATCTCCAGTGTGAGGTGTGTTGGCCCACTTCACGGTGGGGGAACACTAGAAACTTTGTTGGGGAGTAAAAATCGAAGCTCATTTTTGCTTCTCTGCTATCAGTTTGTGGAACTGCCTCTGCTTGCGAATCACAAACTGTTCTACCAAAGCTCTTTAATAAGAAAGTGAGAACATTACTTTGGAATAAACGTGGCCAGTATTAAGACAATTTATCTCGTGCCGTGTCTATCCTATAATCTTTTGATGCTGGTTTTACTGTGTTTTGTGTTGTATGTCAATTTATTGTAATGTTGTCTTCCATTGAGGAACATTGGAAATAAGTAGTTTAAGTAACACTTTCTTGTGCTTTCCTCTGGGGTTAAATATACATTAATTGTTTCTTTTGTATCCTGTGTTTTTCTTTTTCCCAAATTAAATCAAATTCAAGATGGACAACGCTACCAGCAACAGGCAACAAAGTGATCCACAAGTTGAAAAATGCGTTCTAATGTTTCCTCGATAAGAAGAAGATGATGATGATGAGTTTAAAGCGCTGAGGCTGTGTGTTTTACATCTAGTGGTGGTAAGAGTCTCTGTGTGACAGCACTGCTTCATTTGATTTGTGTGAATGGGAGACAGTGAACCTAGTGGTCTGTGTGTGGTGTGTGTGTGTGTGTGTGTGTGTGTGTGTGAGCCTTTGAGAGTCGGGGGAGTGTGACGGAGGTCCATCCCTCACCCTGCGTCTCTGTCTCCAGACGGTTGTACACACACACATACACACACACACACACAGACGACCAGGCTCACTGTCTGTCTTTCATACAAATCAAATGAAGCTGAGCACACACACACACACACACACACACACACACACACACACACACACACAGACACACCCCTGTCACCTCTACAAAAGCCCCCCGGCTCGCCTTGTTCAACCAAGCAAGACAAATCCCGCTTAGAACAAACCAGCGTGTCCATGACAGAGAGAGAGAGAGAGAGAGAGAGAGAGAGAGAGAGAGAGAGAGAGAGAGAGAGAGGGGATAAAACAGGCCATGCTCCACTGTGCCTCTCTCCTCTCTCACTTGCTCTCCTCCTTTTCATCCCTCTCTTCTCCTCTCTTCCGTTACGATGGACAGACAACAATGAAAGCCAAGGATCAAACAGAAGAGAGAAGTCATTCAAAAAGAGTGTGTTTGTAAGAGAGAGGGAGAGGAATTGTGTGTATGTGTGTGTGTGTGTGTGTGTGTGTGAGAGAGAGAGATTCATATCTCCATGTATATTTTTACCTTTCTCTCTGATTTTCTTTCTTTCTCTCTCTCTCTCTCTCTCTCTCTCTCTCTCTCTCTCTCTCTCTCTCTCTCTCTCTCATACACACCAACTCCTTCTTCTATAGCCCCAATGGGACCCTCAACAGAAACATAACCTCTCCAGACCCTCACCTTTGACCTCTGACACACACACACACACACACACACACACACATAAAACCAGGCTCACTGTCTCTCACACAAATCAAATGGAGCTGAGCTGTGCACACACAGACGAGGACAAACACATACACACACCATACACACACACATACACACACACACACACAAACACACACACACATACACACACACACTCGGGCGTCTCTGTCTTGTAAACAGCTTAAACAAAGCTTCTCTAACTGAAGATAAACACATTCTCCTGATCCCACAACGTCCCACAACGGGCAAATGGACCTTTTACGAGGAAGGTGTGTGTGTGTGTGTGTGTGTGTGTGAACGGCCCAGTCAAAGGTGAAAGGTTTCTTTAAATGCATTTCTTGTAACGCTCTCCCCACCTGAAAGCCTTCCCAACCAAGCTTAGCCCCTAAACCAACTTGACAACTTCTGATCATCTGTGTATGACGAGCAGCACGGGACACAAAGGAGAAGTTTAGCCACCAACCTTGGAACCCAGCCGCACCAAAACATGCTAGAACTACGAAACAAACCAGATCCATTCATCCATCTATCTATCAATCAATCTATCTATCCATCTATCTATCTGTCCATTTATCTATCTACCTTTCTAATTTGCTTTCTCTCTCTCTCATACAATTTCCACTTAGTTTCACTCTCTGACCTCTCAGACAGAATACAATATTGAATATGTTATTGTCAACTGTGTTACTACATCTGTGTGTGTGTGTGTGTGTGTGTGTGTGTGTGTGTTACTCCAGTGGAATGTGCATTGACCTGGTGACCTAGCCAGACTCCAAGGGCGTTAGCAGTTCTACCATTTGGACCCTCCCAATAAATAACCTACACACACACACACACACACACACACACACACACGCACTCTGTGAAACCAGGCCAGGCAGTCAGGGGCCACCTCTACTCACACACACATTCCTGGCAGACATATAGATACACATGGAAAGATGTTGCAAAGCAGAAAGGCGACACACACGTTCCTCACTTATAGATTCACACCCAACTCTCCAATTCTGATGTTACTGATTTCTTATGGATACTTTGACACCAACTATCAATATCGTAATTTACACCTTAGCATACACCTTCATCTGTGAGTATGTAAATTAGGAAAATGATTCTGTATTGGTTTCTGCAGGGAAATGATCCTTTCGCCTGCCCTCCCTCCACAGAGAGGTCAAAGGTCAGGGTCAGATAGAGAACAGCGACTCTTCAGCAGAGTGGATGCTGTGTGTGTATGTGTGTGTGTGTGTGTGTGTGTGTGTGTGTGTGTGTGTGTTGTCTCCCCTCACCTGTCTGCCCGCTTCGTTATTCTGCAGGTTCATCAGTGTCCGGGCGTGCTCAGTCGAACCTCGCGGGTAATTCTTCTCCCTCTCCCTGGCGTCCACGAACTCCCGGGCGAAGCGGTACCCGTAGTTGACGTTGTCGCCGCAGCCGCCCCACAGCCAGTCGCGGGGCAGGTCGCGGGGCCGAGCGGCGCGGCTGCACCCGCAGGTGGAGAGCTCGCCCTCGCGGCACGCCCGGCTGATGGCGTTGACCACGCCCGCCGCGCTGATGGCGTAGGTGAAGGCGGTTTCCCTGGAGCCTGAGGGAGAGAGAGAACACACACTGAGTGAACTGAGGAAACACATGAGAGTTTTGAACCATTATGAGTCCTGTACTGAACGCACACTGGGTCTGTTATAGGTACCATTCAGTATCACCTGTTAAACCACCTCTTAAAACTCACTTTATATACTTGCTTTTCTGTAATGATCTTTCATTAATTGTCCTTTGCCTCCCTTTTTATGAGTCGATTTTATGCTCTTCTGCTTTTATGTTTCCTGGTTTGATTACAATGCTCTTGACTTTTTACTGTTGATTTTATCTCTTTGTTTTTATTTGAGAAGAACTTTATAACCACATTTTGACAAGAGCTATACAAAAACTACTACCACTACTTTTATTAATAATAATAATAATAATAATAATAATAATAATAACTGACAGTGCCTTTTGAAAATGGGCCAGCACCAAGTACCGGGTGTTTCAAAAGTAGGAATACATTATTAATATTCACTGTATTATTAAATATTTTTCCTGTTTCCAAGTCCCTATTATTTACTGACTACCATTCAATGCTGAATTATTTTGTTAAAATGACAAATTATACAGCTTTGTTTTTTCATTATTATTATTATTAAACAAATTGTTTACCTTCTTTTGAAACATACTGTATGTTTGGCTGCCTTACCAGCACAGTACTAGTGCTCCCATACCAACCTGAACTGTGCACAAAACACAATGGAAAAACACAATGCATTCGGCATGGCACACTTACACAGTGGAGAAACCATAATGTTGCACATATGGGAAAAAACACACACACAGACTAATACAATTAAAGAACATTCAACTATATTAGTTGAACGATACATTTGGTCAAGTTGGCCTTCTTTTTCTTATTCAAGTCTGTTTGTGTGTGTGTGTGTGTGTGTGTGCGTGCGTTTGTGTATGCGTGTGTGTGTGTGTGTGTGTGCGTGCGTTTGTGTATGCGTGTGTGTGTGTTTGTAGGGTTAACCAGAGCAGCTATGCATGTTTCCTGTCATTGAGCGCACACACATGCCACAAGCGCACACACACACACACACACACACACACACACCACCAGCCCCACACCTCGGTTGACTTGACAATAGACAATAGATGTGTTTTAGGCTCTAACTCTGTGCAGGGAGGTTTAAAATGCGAGGATGGCAGCAGCTTTTCATGCCAGCTCATTGTTCCACAACACATTTTGCAGGCTTTTATGTACTTAAGATATCAATTTCTCCAGAATAATTTGGAAACCTATTTTAATCTCCATGCGATCTGCCTTTGGGTATCATTGTCCTAGTTCTGGCTGGCCAAACCATTTGCTAAACAAATCCCATGTATAGAAGAGGAGGAGAATAGTTGGGCCAATGTCAATGGGATATTCAGTGAATAAAGTTTGTTTTATAGGCCAGACACTTTAATCTGACACTGACTCACAGTACTGATGATATAATACTTGTATGCCACTGACACACATGGCACAGGGATGGATGTTCTGATTAAGTTGACTATTAGTAACTGTCCCATGCATTTCTGCGAAAATCTCTATTTAATCAGAGGAGTGTATCTAATATTTGGTGCATGTAAGTCATTCCTGTTCATTCCCCATCAACTCACCCCAGGCTTATGGAAGAATTATCAGTATCAAATACTGTGTATAAACAACATTAACTCTAACATACATTAACAACATTAACATACAATTTATTGATCAGACTCAAATGTAGCTGTATGGATGCATGGCATTCAACAGGCGAGTCCACACTAGTGATTTCTACCTATCACCATCTAGTCTGCTCTCATTTTACACTGTGGAATACACAAGACAGACCGCAGGTCCTATTCACTGCATTTATACACAAACCATTTAACACATGGAGAAAAAAGACAAAGAAGACTGCCTGACAGGTAGGAGACTGAAACTACACAATTAACATGTGAACTACAGAGAGACTCCCTCTCTTAGTGTTTCTGGTACAGGCTGCATATTATTCACCAAGATCACAGGGAGTTTAGCTACTAATATGTTTTGTTTATTATCATTTTAGTATTATCAATATTAGCTTTCTGTGATCAAACTATCCTATAAGCCTGATTCTCTATTTTATATCCCTTATGAAAAATCACTATAATATTCCTATAGCCTACAGGGACTTGCAGTGAGTTTACAGTGACCTTATCATATTTAATGGTATTTTTTTTTATCTCCTATGGTATCACTATAATATTCCTATAGGAAACTTGTGTCTGTGGTAGGCCTACTAAATAGAGGGTTTATAGTGACCTTATCATACTTTATGGCATTTTGTAAAGTACTAATGCGATCACTGTAGCCTATAGTATCACTCTGTAGTATATTATAGGATTACTATAGCCTGAATCCACACCAGCTAGCCAGACAGGTATGCATGTAGGGCTGAGACGTGTGAACTATTCAATTCAGCCTTGAGGAGCAGCCGCCCGGTCAGTATAGTCGCCCATATTATGCAGCAGGAACTGGAGAGTGATAAAGAGAAAGAGAGGGAGAGAGAGGTTTATGAGTCTCTGAGGCCCAGACTTCAAATAGCGCGTCCGGATCTGCCGACTCGGTGTCAGCTCATCAGCGCATTTCAAAAGAAGAGCCGCAAGACAATGGACCCGACTAACACCTCCATATAAACCTGAAGAGACTGACTGTCAATAGAGAGAGAGAGAGAGAGAGAGAGAGAGAGAGAGAGAGAGACGCGCAAATACCGTCGTCAAAGAGATTTTGTGCGTACCTGTGTGCGTGTGTGTGTGTGTGTGTGTGTGTGAGAGAGAGAGAGAGAGAGCGAGAGAGAGAGAGAGAGAGAGAGAGAGAGAGAGAGAGAGAGAGAGAGAGAGAAAGAGCGAGAGAGCGAGAGAGAGAGAGAGAGAGCTTACACCTCGTCTGGCTGCCTGCAGCGGATTTGACACTTACTTGTTGATGAGAGGTTTCCCACATCGCCTGCTGGGAATTAGACGCACATTACCCGCTGAGATTTAACCTGATACACTGTCCTGTCTCTCAGCGAGGCATACTGATGTAGGACCCCAGCTACCGGCTGACATTTATTCAAAATACTGGGGATACGTTACATGTTGAGTTGTAGTATATGCTATATTTACCGCGCTCTGATCATTGCCTTCTTGCGTTTCGTTCTTTCGTTTTTACTCTTGTTTGGCGACGTTTGTCGTTTCACTGCACTTGTGTAAGGAGGGATGACGATAAAGTTTATTGTTCTAGTCGTGTCTGGAATCATACGAGTGGACTACAAATTATGAATTGTTATGAATATTATCAATATTCGATTGAATATCATTTCAATTCAAATCATTTAAATCATTTCTTTCCATCTGGTGTTTCTTTTAGAAAAAGAACTACAGTAATCATATAATATAAACTCAATATAAACTCACTGTTGAGTACACTAAGTCGATATAGGAATATTATAGAAATATTAGAGTGATTTTTTCAAATAAACATGATTGTGGTCTATTTTGTGATTCAGCCTGAGCTTTATCATCTATCAAACACAACTCAAAATGGAGCAAACACACTGGCAAACAGCCTAAAATAAACATTTCAACACTAAGCATGTCACTCAGTCAAAGCTGTGGATTAGGCCGATATGCAGACAATAATTTATCAATAATGATATGAATGTGTGTAACGTGTGAGGCAGGGAGCAAGTGTGCCAAGTGTCAGAGTTCCCTCCGTAAATCAGGATATAAACATGTTATATCCGACTTTATTCTGTTCTGTTCTATTAGTATTGGTATGTAGTTAGTATTATTCTATTATTCTATTAGTCATTCAGTTTGACTTACTTTTTTAATTTATTTTCCTCCCATGCCAATAAAACTGTCGTCCGAAACTCTGTTCTGTTTTATTTCACAGGAGTAGGCAAGTATGCAAAAAGACCAGAATCCCTTACTGTGTGTTAGTGGTAAACACACCAAGATGTACGATCTACTGTATCTAAACACTGATATATTATTCACCGCATTATAGTCCAAACAATGATATGCTGCCCAACATATTACAACTCCAGCCTCTCTTTAGGCCAAACTCTTCTAGTCTGCTAAACAGTCAACTCACAGACCTGCAGCACCCGTCCAAACACTGATGTGTGTCTACAGTGCTGCAGATCCACAGCTCCACCTCTTCCTCTACCTTCTGTTCTCTGTTCTGTTGTACTTTCGACTCACCGATCTGCATGACCCGTCCAAACACCGATGTGTTGTCCACAGTGCTGCAGTTCCACCTCCTCTGCCTGAACTGGAACTGGCACTCCTTGATGCCCGTCTTGGCTCCGTCTCCGATGTGGACCATGTGGTCCTGGTACAGCTGGCACAGCTTCCTCTGGCCCTGCGGACGGCACAGCAGCATAGCAGAGATTAGCAGCTTAATTCTCTTTTCACTCGCCCCCCTCCCTCCCCTCCACAGAGGGGTCAGAGGTCAGGGTCAGCTACAGAACAACACCACTGGAGCTGGTAGGGAGTCAGTGTCTTACTAAAGGAAACTTCACTCAGTTGTCTGAATGAAAGACGGTCTCCCCGCTCACTACAGCGCCCTGCTGCCCCTGCTGCTGATTGGGGTTAAAGGGGAATGCCACCCATTTTAAGAATTCACATATGTTATTCCTGTGCCCCAGGACAGTTCAGCCAGTGTTTGTGAACTTGCACAACTCTTTCCTAAAGCTAGAAAGCAGAGAGAACCACTGAATTTGTGTTATCAGTGGGATATAAAATCAGGGGTTGCTCCATAGACAATGAATGTGGTCCTGACTTAAGATGCTAGACAGCACCAAAATGAAGTTTTTATTCTAGCACTGCACAGGTATGAGCCAGATTATAAACCTCATTTGCGTGAAAGAACTCACACAAAACTCTTATGGGTACAAGTCACTGCCCCATTCATTGTCTATGGAGCTGTGCCTGATTTTACATCCCAGTGACATCACAGATTCAAGGGTCAGTTCTCTAGTTTCTATCTTTAGGAAAGAGTGGTGCACGTTCACAAGTATTGACTGAACTGCCCTGGGGCACAGGAATAACATATGTGAATTTTTTAAATGTGTGGCATTCCCCTTTAAGTCACTTACATGTGCACCTTTTATGATTAATTAAGGCATTTTTGTAGAGTGAAGAGAGAGAGGGGATGAACTGCGAAAAAAAGTTTATGAGGCAGTGGAAGTGGCCAGTCAAAGTACAGTAGTGACTGGATGGGACCCTGAACAGGGATACAGAGTATACAATACACACATGCCTGTGCAAAGTCTGTACACCCAGGCTGTAGACTAAAAAAACTAGATAATACAGCACAGGTGACAAATATATCTCATGCAAAGAACAAATACATTTTAAATGTAATCCTTGGAAAATGGTAAAAGCACATCACTGTGCATTAGGAATGAATGGGAGTGGTGTGTGTGTCCTTAGACATTGGATTTAAGAGTGAGAAAAAGAAGGCCAGTGTTTTCCACAGACAGGTTCTTACCTGGGAGAGACCAGACAGCTGACTGCAGAGAGGCTGGGCTCCGATGATGTACATCTCTGGCCTCTGGATGGGGGTCAGAGCAAGTGACCTGGGAGACAGAGGCCAGAGTTAGTGTACATGTAAACATATAAACTTAATCTGTTAAGTTCATGGAAAGGGAAGTGACACAAACTGGGCTTCTACATCTGGTCTCTGGGTGGAGGTTTGCCACAGATGTAGAGGAGAAAGATCAGAGACAGTTTAAATTAATACAAACAGCCTGTATAGATTATTAGTGGAACGGGAAGTGACAGAGGCTGAGCTCCTATGATGCATATCTCTGGAGAGGGTAACTGAATGGGAGTCAACACTAATGTAGGAGACATCTTTCCTTTCCTTTCCTTTTCTCCCCTTTCCGTTCCTTTCCTTTCCTCTTAATGTTTGTTTCATTGTAGTCTAGATGACACTGTTATCCAGAGCAACTTGCAACAAAAGCAACGGTAAGTTGACATTCAGAATCATATTTGCTTTGAATAAAGAAGTGATAGGAGCAACAGTGTGTCCATGAACAGAACATAGGAGTGTTAACCCTTTGTGGCAGGTCTGACCTTGTCACGGCCGTCTACAGAGCGGAAAATCAAACTGCACATGGCTCCTCCCTGTTCAGACAGCTATGAGGAGATAAATCTGTGCTTCACTTGTTGCTATTCTGTATAGTACTGAATGCATGTTACATCCATTAAAAATATTGAACTAGTTTTGTAACAGTGATGCTATTTTTTAATTGAGTGGGTGGGTTCACTGCTGAAGAGGTGGGGATACTATGAACCACCCCATATATTTTGATGCCAGTAGACTGATAGATGGATACACTCTGAACCTACAATCCTATTTAGATCCTTGGTAGACTGATAAGTGGATGCACTTTGAACATACCATCCTATATATTTTGACACCAAGTAGACTGACAGATGGGTGAACTTTGCTCCTACCATCCTATATATTTTGACACCAAGTAGACTGATTGGAGGGTGAGTATATGCCATAAACCTGCATATACTCTCGACTTCACTGCTGCAGTAAAGCATATTTGTGTTGAAGCGAACTGAGTAGTTTTTTGTAAGTCAAGAACAAGTGTGGCGCGGCCCAGCAGCAGGCCGCCAGGCCATTTGGGGCTCAGCCAGGGTAAATATTGTGACAGAGCGCTCACATTTGTTCCATTCACTGTTAGCCCTCTACAGCACGGCTTGGAACGGCACGACACGACACAGCGCAAAACGACCCCCCAAAACACACACACACACACACACACACACATACATACACGAGCACGCACACAATTTCGCGATCTTAGGTCAACTCTGTCCAGCTGTCATCTTACCGACAGCTCACATCAACCTGTAGCATCTTTGAAAGTTGAAATCAATTGAGAACATACTAAGAATGTAAACCCAAGTCGTGCGTAAAACACACACACACACACACACACACGATAATCGCCGAACAAATCTATTGGTCTGCGATCTTATCACTGTAGTGATAAGATAGCAGAGAAGTTGTACTTATCACTGTTATCCACTTCTTTATTTGCCTAATTGCAAAGTACACAACTTTTTACGCTGATACAAACTGATGTAACCTACGTTATATGACGATTGAGTTTTCTAACGAGAAAACAGCATACATAATGCTTTTCTGAAAATATAATTGTTTTTTTGTTCATATTGGTGGTTGTTTGCCGCATAATGATCACCGATTGCGGGTCATAGTTTACCCACATTCGCCCACCCTACACTCCAACACTAGACACATCCTTCCAAATCATACACCAACAGTGACCATTCAGTGACTCACCACCATGAGTTGGCATCCACCACCAGAAGCTGTGAGCTGCAGGCGAGGAGAGCGGCCGCCAGCAGCAGATGTCGCCCGGCTCCGGTTCGCCTTCTCCGGGCAGGCCTGGTGTCCATGGTCCGCCGCGTCACCGTCAAACACCCGGTCTCGGGGAAAGTGCTCCTACGTTGAGACATGAGGAGAAAATAAAGGGGCGTCCTGCTGCCTCCGTGGGATGGGACGCGAACCACGCAGCGCTGCCGATGGTGTGGGTTCAAGTCCGGCTCACGACTACACGCCTGTCCCGGGTTTATTCCCACCTTTCTCGCTCTCTCTAGTCTTAGTCCGTCTGTGTCTCTCCTTTTCCCGTCACTCTCTACTGTATAATCTCTGGAAAATCAAACTGCCATAAGAAATAACTTCAAAACAGAAAAAGAAAGGCAGATTTTTGTAATCCTCCGGTAGTTTCACTGAGGATTGGAAGGGTGGGGGACTGAGTCGATATTATTGGATGTGGAGTGATAGCAGCATGTTGTCCCAAACTCAGTGTGGGCTTGTAGGTTGTATGAATCCAGTTTAGGGCGCAAAACTCCAATTCCCAGTCGTGCGTAAAATGGTTTGGTAAAAATTAGTTGATTTACGCACTTGGAGAGATGGGAATGCGCAAAGAAAGAAGCGATTTCTCTCTCTCTCTCTCAGAAAAAAATAAATAAATAAAAGAGAGTAAAAGAGAGGTAGCGTGTGAAAAATGTGATCCGTTAAGATTTGTCTTGAGAAGAGATTAACAACGAGATTAAAACGCTAATTGAGCAGCAAAGCGACTGTTCCTTTCCCTTCCTGCCCCTTCACTGCCACTCCACATCTCTCTCTCTCTCTCTCTCTCTTTCCTCCACCCCCTCCTTTTCTCACCCCCCACTTCACCTCAGAACCCCTCTGCCCTCTCCCTCCCTGTTTTACGGCCATACAAAACGTACGTGTGTGTGTGTGTGTGTGATCAGAGCAGAACACCAAATGGATATTGGACACCGTCAACATTCAACGTTGAGCCAAGCCTAAAAGCAGCAGTTCACTTGTTGAGGTTGGTGAACTTGCCTTTAGCGGGGATGGAAATGAGCAAATTGGGCAAAAATCAATGAAGATCCGTATTATCATGGAAAAATATACTGTATGTTTACCACAGGTTTTGTCATAGGGTCATAAAGTTATGCAGCTTTAACATGTTCCTGAACGAATAAGTGCTTTTATATCTGCATGGAAAGAGGGCATTTTCCTCTGGTCAATAGTCATTTAGCTAGATAAAGTAATAGTCTATTAATGATTAATAATCAATGAATACTTATATCTTTTACCAATTCACCATACTTGACAAAACACTCGTCAAAGAATTTGCTAACGTGTTCAACTTGCGGTGAGTAAAAAATATGGTCAGTTTACTGAGGTATAATACAGTAGAATAGAATGGGGAGAGAGAGAGAGAGAGAGAGAGAGAGAGAGAGAGAGAGAGAGAATTACAAGCATGAGTCGTGGGGGGTTTAACGGTCACTCTTCCATCAAAGTTCATGTGCGTAAAATTCCTTTTTTAGCTGGAGTGAATAATTTGTTTGAATAAACGGTGAATGCTTCAAAAACACATAATCCCCTCTCTTTGGTCTGCGAAAATAAAAGGCAGCCCCCCCCCCCCCCTTCCACTACACACACACACACACACACACACACACACACACACACGGTCAGGAGCCCTGGTAAAGAAAAGGCGTGTTGAAGCGAGCTCTCCTCAATTCATAACCCGGTCAAAGACAAACTACCGCTGGGTCGGTGGGCGGTGAACCTGCGGAGGAACAGGCCCTTTGATCTGACTCACTGCCTCTCAAAGACCGGGTCGACACCCAAAGGTGGGCGGTGGAAAGATTAGAATGGGTCCCCCAAAATCTGGAGAAATTGGTCTGCGAGTCTTTTGGATCATGTAAAGGTGGGAAGCCCTAAGTCTTATGAAAAAGAACTATAGTAATCAGGCCAACGGAATAGGGTATTATACAGATATCACAGCAACCTATAAATCCCTGAATATTATAGGAATATTATAGTGATACCATAGAAGTCATTATTGACCAATTCCCATAGGTTCATATAGGAATATTATATGATACCATAGGAGATACAAATAACTATGAACTCACTATTGAGAACCACAGAAACACTATAAGTCCTTATGGGAATATTATTGTGTTTTTTTCGGTAGGAAGTCCCTGAATCGCAAGGATGGCTGATAGAAAGAAGTGACTGCGGGTCCTTCAATCAGTAGCCACCAAAAGTGACGACGTTGCCAAATTCTCTTGCATTATAATCTGTCAGTAAGAGTTGGAAAAAGATACTGAATTGTGAAGTTTTACTTACTTTCAGTGGGCCTTAGTCTGTACGTAAAACATCAAAATATAAAGGTGGCATATAGAAGACAGATAGGTACTATAGTTGTTTTTCGTATGTGCCTGTAGTTTGGTTCTGGAGAGAAAGACAGACTCGGATATCACTTGGTTTCCTAGTTGTCTCTGCATGATAAAAGACCCACAGCATGTTAAGCAGAGGCCGCACATCTTTCATCTCCCGGGGGCCCTAAACGCCCCCCCCCCTACACACACACACACACACACACACACACACACATTCACACACACCCTCATCCCCATGACAATCTGTGAAGTGATCTAACTGGCTGCCTTCAATAAACATCTGATTGATAATTACCTGTTTTAGCCTGGTCTTGGATGTGTGTGTGTGTGTGTGTGTGGGGTGGGGGTGGGGGGTGGCGCGTTATTATAGAAACTTGAAACCCAGTAGACGATTTTAGTGTCCCTGCCATACAGGTCAGGGTGAATAAGTGAAACAATGACCTGTAAAGTGGGATGAAACCTGTACCGCCTGCGCCTCACCTAAATGTGACTTTATGTAGCCTATACGCGTGGGCGTTAGTGTGACAGCAGCGCCCTCTCCTGGTAAACAGACGGTCATTTCTCTCATCATTAATTCTCTAAAACTGGCAATGAAGCTATTTAAAATCCATTTCGAATTTGCCATTTATTGGACTCTTTCACCCAAAGTGCCTCACAATACTATACGTGCATAGATGTTTAGTATGGGTTGCCCTGCCATGCGCTACCCACAAGCTATATAGAATCACATTACATAATCAACATAACCAACATATCATGTTGCTCAAACCTTCTCAAATTTCTGCACTATAAACACAGGGTGAAGAGAATATGGTAGAGAAGCAGGTTAGCAGTCTTTAAAACATCAGTTTTGATGGATTAGGTCACACTAGGGGGGATTGTTAAAATTTCTCAGCCTGGGACCAAAATGGGGAATGTAGTATCTCAGCCCGGCCCCCTGTGGAGACCCAGGAGACACAAGTCCTGACCCATTTTCTGCCCCAACCCATAGTTTAGGAAACCAGAACCCATATTACAGCCTTCAAAAATCAACACCGGTGGGCCGACAGAACAGAACAGACTGTCACTGTGGTTTAGCTTGCAGAATGTCCATGTATCTGTATGTCGGGGTGTGTGTGTGTGTGTGTGTGTGTGTGTGTGTGTGTGTGTGTGTGTGTGTCGTGAGCAGCAATGTAGTATTTTTAGCTGCTCCCTCAGGGTGCCACACACACACACACACACACGCACACACACTGGTATATCCAAGTGTGTGTAGGCCCCCTGGACAATATATTGAATTGTAGCAGTTGAAGTATTCAGTTTGACAGGCCAGGATAAAGGCCTTACTGAGGATAATGATAGACTAATCAATCAACAACCTAGTGTGCAGCTGCACTATAGCGCCCCCTGTTGAAACACTGTGGTATTGTGGTTTCTTTGACTAGACTACAGGGTCCTTACTAGAAATTCTGGCGTTATTGACAAAATGCTACTTGGCCCCCTCCCCATGTATGAAGCCCTGAGGTGAATCTATCCCTCCTTTTCTCCCTCTGGCAGGAATTTGTTGTCAGAGCATAATGGTACAAAGACTGACAGTATATGACAAGCAGGTGTGAGTTTTTCCCATGTATTCTGAGGCATTAACAGGCTCGCTTACACTGTTCATGTTTTTTGTTTTTTTTAATCCTGTATTTTGAGTTCAGATTGGTTGAGAAGCCTGAGAGCCAAATTGAAATAAATAGGTTTCTCCTCCTGGGATCCTGGCTCATTAAAACATGCTGGTTGTCCTGTCATACGGGGACTAAAGAGAAACAGGCCAGCAGACTATTCTGGGACACAACGCAGAGCTTCAGAAATACTGGACTGGAGCAGTTGAAGCAGGTTTTTTTTTACTGGTAACCTGTGATGTGCCTATTGGACCACTGGGGGGAGCACTTCAGCCACAGTACACACAGCAGAGAGAGAGAGAGAGAGAGAGAGAGAGAGGGAGTGGGGTATGGAGACAGACTTGGAACAAGTGAGACGCAAAGGAAAAGAGGTGGAAAGGGGGAAAGGGAGAGAGAGAAAGAGAAAGAGGGAGTGTCCGAGTAATGGAGACAGAGAGAGAAACAGACAGAGAGAGAGAAAGAGTGAGAGAGAGAGAGCAAGAGAGAGAGAGAGAGAGGGCTTGTCCCTAGAGGATATGAGCAATAGCCATGCAACAGGGAGCAACGCCTGAGAAATACTTGGCAGCTCCTCTCTGGATTAACAGCAGCCTCACAGTTTATTGCCTCCAGTGCCCGACTTCAGCGAGCGAACCAGAGAGCTAGTATCTCCTGCAGGCAAACCAGCTGTGGCAGACTGGTCCGGTCTCCGCTCATCCAACTCGGAAGGCATTCATTCCAAAAATCAATGAATGAATGCTATCAATTTAAAAATCTGATCACTCCCTAGTTAAAAAAAAAAAAAACATAAAAAGAAATTCCTCTGACTGTCTGGGAAAGTCAGGGCAGAACGGACAAGAGAGGATGTTGATCTCCATAGGAAAAACTTTTTTCTTCCCCCTCTTCCACAGGGAGGTCAAAGGTCAGGCTCAGCTACAGAGCAGTGACTCCTAGTGCTGGCAGGGATTCAGTGTCTTGCTCAAGGACACTTCAGCAAGGCAGAGGCTTGAACCCAGGTCTTCCAGTTTAAAGACAGTCTCTCTACCCTCTGTAAGCAACCAGTACTGTAAATAACAACTGTAGGTAAATCCATACATGTAAGTAATCCATACTCCCCACGCATATATGTTGGAATTGTATGTTGATATAAACACACAATTGTGTAGAATCTATTTTTATTATTTTTATGGCTTTAATTGTTGTTCCCTATATGGACATCAATAAAGTCAAAGCACTTATCTTACTCACCCTGCTGCTCCAATCAATTTTAAAAAAAAGATAAATAACATTGATTATTGGAATCGACTCAATATTTAAAAAATATCCCTCGATTGGTTGGGAAAATCATGACAGAATGGACAAGAGAGGAAATGAAAAAGCTTGAAACTACGAACGTAACCATTGAAAACCAATGGGGTGATGAAACTACCTGGTCTAGTTACTATAGTTCTATGGTTTAGAACTACTGCCTCTCTCTCTCTCTCTCTCTCTCTCTCTCTCTTTCTTTCTATGTCTCTCTCCCTTTCTTTCTCTCTCTTTCTGTTTCTCTTCCAAACACACACACACACACACACACACACACACATACAGCAACAAACTGCCAACTGCAGCTGGCTGTGGGGAAATTTACTGCTTATATCGTCCTCAAACACACACACACACACACGCACGCACACACGCACACACACACACGCGCACACACACACGCACACACACACGCACACACTCACGCACACACACTTGCACATGCACCCCTGGGGGGAAATGCAAGTGGGAGTTGGAAGCAGCTGAGAGGGGGTTTGGAGAGGCCTTGGTGGTGTGTGTGTGTGTGTGTGTGTGTGTGTGTGTGTGTGTGTGTTTGTTTTGCCTGTCTGTATATCTGTCTGTCTTTGTTTTTCTGCACACGTGTGGTTGCATGTACCATGGCTGGGCCTGTGGAAACCCCTCCTCTTTTATTCTTTCTGTTTTTCATCCTTCATCCCTCTCTCTCCTCACTCCTTCCCTACCTCTCTCTCTCTCCCTCTCTCTCCTCCTACTCTCTCTCTTGCACCTTCCTCCCTCTCCCTCCCTCCCTCCCTTCCTCCCACATCCTCCTCTTCCCCCTCCCTCTTTGCATCTCTCCTCTTTCTTTCTTGTCACGCTCGCTCTCCCCTCTCCTCCTCCGTTGCTTCCTTCTTTCCCTGCCTCTCTCTCTCTCTCCGTCCATCTCCCTCCTCCCCCTCCCTCCCTCCTCCTCCTCCTACCCTCTTTCTCTCCATCCATCCTTCTGTCAGCTGGCAGAAGATGAGTCATGCCTCTAGCTGGGAGGCTCTCTCTCTCTCTCTCTCTCTCTCTCCCTAAATATATCTTCGCTATATCTCTCCACCCCAATCCTTCTGTCTCTCCTACTCTCTCTCTCTCCATCACCATCTGTTTCTTTACATCTCTACTTTGTTCTATCGCTCCATCGCCACTCTCTTTCCTTTTTACTCTCTCAATTTCTATCTTTCTCTTGTTGGTCCGCAAGTCAGCCTCTTGCCATTTCCGTTTCTATCCCCCCCCCCCCCCCTCTCTCTTTCTCTCTCTCTCTCCTTCTCTCTCTTTCTTCCTCTCTCTCCAGCAGCACCTATAAAAAGCTGTTCTCTCCCTCCCTCCTCTCTGAATTGTGATGTGAACACACCACACACAAACACACATACAAACACACACACACACACACACACACACACACATTCTCTCTCTCCCTTGCTCTCCCCATAACATGTGTACTGTATATCTTGTCCTGTGCTACTGTCAGTTGTCATATGTCTCTCTACCATTGCCACCAAGACAAATTGCTGTATGTTTACTGTGCATGACTAATAAAGTGATCCTGAGTCTGACATACACAGCAAACACTGTATACATTTATTATGTACAAACATGTCTTTTACACCCTGGGAAATACTGTTGCCGTCGGGTGAAAACCTTGTAATTCCAATTTTGGTGATTTTCATGTTTTAATTTCAATTGAAGGATTTCGTGCTCTTTTATGGGTTGAGAAAATTCTACAGTCCTTTGATTTATGAAATGTTTTCATGGTTGTCCAGCTAAACACAAGACTATTTTTCCTAGTTCCTCAAAAAAGTAGACATTTTGGAGATATAAGGTTTTCACCTGACCACAGTCATAAAGTATATCTTAATAGCCTGGGATCAAATGTATCTCAGGAGCATCCCTGTTAGTGGCTTCAGTGTCTTACTCAATGACACTTCACCAGGGCAGATGCTTGCTAACACAAGAGCCTGAAACCAGGTCATCCAGTTTAAGGACAGTCTCCCTTTTTTGGCCTTCAGTGGGAAACCAGGCTAATGAATTAGCCCTGATTAGCCCTGTTTTGCCCTTTAGTGTAAACCGGGCCAATGATTAAAGGTAACTCTGGTTGGCTCTATTTGGTGCCTTAGTGGAAACAAAGGTACTGAGATAGCGCTGGCTGGCCTCGTTTGGCACTGCACTGGAAACCTGGGAGAGGCTGAATCCCTGAGCAGGAAGCCCAGGGAGGAGCCACTGAGGCTGGGCAACATCCCCAGACCTCCCCCTGCTGCCCTGGAGCTCCGCTGGTCAACCTACACTGGTCTCCAGATCCCTTCCCTGGAGAAATGAACACACACACACACACACACACACACACACACACACACACACACATGCTCAAACACGTACAGCTCAAACAGACTTGCAAGCCATACATAGAGATGCATGTGCATATACACACAAACACATACACGCACATTCACAAAGACTGACAGATAGATACAAACACAAAAATATTTTCACTCTCTCTCTTGCTCTCTCACTCACTCGCACACACATACACACACACACACACACACACACACACACACACACACACTATTACACACATCCTTCCAGTAAGCGAATGCATGTCAAACTCAACTGCTCGGCCCTCTGGGTATATAGAACAGAATGTTTTTCTGACAGGGAGGGGCTTAACACACATCAAAGAATAACACACACATGCAATCACACACACACACACACACACACACACACACACACACACACACACACACACACACATACACACACACACACAAATACTGGCACAGACACTCACATGTACTCATACTCAAAGAACACAAGCAGACACAAGCACACACATGCAGACATGAAGGCATTTGCACATACAAACTCACACTCAGACGCTCTCACATGCATGAACACACTCACACACACACACACACACACACACACACACACACACACACACACACACACACACACACACACACACACACGGCACAGATCAGAAAGCAGCTTCCACACGCTCACCAGGGGATGATGCGGTGCGAGTCTCGACTGGTCTGGCCTGATTTACTGCTCGTCTCCAGATTGATTCATCTGGCCTGTAAATCCCTAGGAAGCCTTGCACTGTGTCAGGTCAGAACACACACTTCCACACACATACATGCACGCTCACACACACACACACACACACACACACACACACACACACACACACACACACACACACACACACACACTCAAACACACAGTGTGCTTTTATACAGACATTATTCTATATAGTGCGCTTGTCATTGTCCTCCAGTAATCTTGTCTCTAAAATGTCTTTCTCTCTCTCCCCTGGTCTCTCTATTCAATTTTGTAGATTTT